>NC_036840.1:30721294-30930492 GCF_002910315.2 Salvelinus sp. IW2-2015
GTTAGTGCTGTGACGGTAATAAAGTATGAGGGTAGTGCTGTGACGGTAATAAAGGTATGAGGGTAGTGCTGTGACGGTAATAAAGGTATGAGGTAGTGCTGTGACGGTAATAAAGGTATGAGGGTAGTGCGTGTGACGGTAATAAAGGTATGAGGGTAGTGCTGTGACGGTAAAAAGGTATGAGGTAGTGCTGTGACGGTAATTAAAGGTATGAGGTAGTGCTGTGACGGTAATAAAGGTATGAAGGTAGTGCTGTGACGTATAAAGGTATGAGGTAGTGCTGTGACGGTAATAAAGGTATGAGGTAGTGCTGTGACGGTAATAAAGGTATGAGGGTAGTGCTGTGACGGTAATAAAGGTATGAGGTAGTGCTGTGACGGTAATAAAGGTATGAGGTAGTGCTGTGACGGTAATAATGTAGTAGGGTAGTCTGTGACGGTAATAAAGGTATAAGGGTAGTGCTGTGACGGTAAAAAGGTATGAGGGTAGTGCTGTGACGGTAAAAAGGTATGAGGGTAGTGCTGTGACGGTAATAAAGGTATAGGGTAGTGCTGTGACGGTAAAGTATGAGGGTAGTGCTGTGACGGTAATAAGGTATAGGGTAGTGCTGTGACGGTAATAAAGGTATGAGGGTAGTGCGTGACGGTAATAAAGGTATGAGGGTAGTGCTGTGACGGTAATAAAGGTATGAGGGTTAGTGCTGTGGACGTATTAAAGGTATGAGGGTAGTGCTGTGACGGTAATAAAGGTATGAGGGTAGTGCTGTGAAGGTAATAAAGGTATGAGGGTAGTGCTGTGACGGTAATAAAGGTATGAGGTAGTGCTGTACGGTAATAAAGGTATGATGGTAGTGCTGTGACGTAATAAAGGTATGATGGTAGTGCTGTGACGGTAATAAAGGTATGAGTAGTGCTGTGACGGTAATAAGGTTTGAGGTAGTGCTGTGACGGTAATAAAGGTATGAGGTAGTGCGTGACGGGTAATTAAAGGTATGAGGGTAGTGCTGTGACGGTAATAAAGGTATGAGGGTAGTGCTGTGACGTAATAAAGGTATGAGGTAGTGCTGTGACGGTAATAAAGTATTGAGGTAGTGCTGTGACGGTAATAAAGGTATGAGGGTAGTGCTGTGACGTAATAAAGTATAGGGTAGTGCTGTGACGGTAATAAAGGTATGAGGGTAGTGCTGTGACGTAATTAAGGTATGAGGGTAGTCTGTGACAGGTAATAAGGGTATAAGGGTAGTGCTGTGACGGTAATAAAGGTATGGGGTAGTGCTGTGACGGTATATAAAGGTATGAGGGTAGTGCTGTGACGTAATAAAGGTATGAGGTAGTGCTTGGTGACGTGCTGTGACGGTAATAAAGGTATGAGGGTAGTGCTGTGACGGTAATAAAGGTATGAGGGTAGTGCTGTGACGGTAATAAAGGTATGAGGGTAGTGATGTGACGGTAATTGAATAACTATTTAACTGACGTTATGGATGAAGACAGCCATGAAAATAAAATAACCTTTGAAACCTTTTAAATAGGCCTACATTATTTGTGTATTTATTTTTATTAACCTTATTTTCATGTAGATAAACGTTACCAAATAGCGGGAGTCTTTTAAATAATGATTATAAGCAACGCTAACTTAGTCTGTCTAGATATCCTCCTCTTTCCAACTGTTGTTTTATGCTCCAGCATCTAATCTGCTAGATGTGTAGGGTTGTAGAAGCTCTAGACTATACCCAGTTAGCAATGAGGAATCGGCCCAGAAGCGGGGGGCCGGAACTGATTGAATCGGCCCGGAATCGGGAGTCGGACTCAGCCCGGAATCAAAATGAATGACTGCCTAGAATCGGGCCATTTCTGTCTACCAGAATTCAGCCAACTTTGCCGGGATCTTACCAGAATCCCCCCCAGATTGGACCGATGCAAATTTTAATAAATGTATACAAAATTACCTGGTATTTTTTATTTATATTTAGTAATTTTAAATATTACTATTATAAATTTCATATATACAAATTATACCCATCCACAAAAAAACATTTTGTGTCGGAGGAAACACCATGTGTATGCGCCTGGCCCGCCACAGGAGTCGCTACAGCGCGATGGGACAAGGACATCACGGCCGGCCAAACCCTCCCCTAACTCTGACGACGCTGGGCCAATTGTGTGTCGCCTCATGGGTCTCCCGGTCGCGGCCGGCACGGGTCTCGAACCAGCATCTGTAGCAACGCCGTTTGCACTGCAATGCAGTGTCTTAGACTGCTGCTCCACTCGGGAGGCTCCATCCACAAAATGTTTAATGCTTATCAATTGCCTTGCACAAAGTATCAAAATACTAAAATACTACACAGTACTCTTAAAGAATCTCATTTAAATTAGTTGTATTTTTTGATCACAGAAACAATGAGAAAATATATAATGAGATGTTAATTATATAAAGCAGCCTGTGTAATCATCTGCCAGAGAGTAGCCCCAATCAGCCCGAGCCCCAAGTAGTACATTTGGGCCAGATAACTCACACCGGAATCAGTCCGAGCCCCAAGTAGTACATTTGGGCCAGATAACTCACACCGGAATCAGTCCGAGCCCCAAGTAGTACATTTGGGCCAGATAACTCACACCGGAATCGGCCCGAGCTTAATCCCCGAATCCTAGCAATAAGTAATACTGCTAAAGGCGGCCCAGATGACATCAGCCGAGTCTGACTCTCAGCCGGAATCGGCCCAGATCCACTGTGCTAGCCGGGTAGGCTATTTTTTGATATGTGGACTTTCTTTTATACAATGCACGTTTTCATTGCTTGCTAGTAAATAAATAATTTGGTCTTCTTGTAAAAACGGTTGGATGTGTCTGACTATTCATTAATTATTCAACAGCAGTCGACAAGGTTGTTCTGGCTCTGAGGCCAACAGTAAAATGTGCTAATGTTGTGTCAAATGAACAATGCACCAATTCTATCCAACCAGGCATGGTATAATTTGATAAGGAATCTTTTCTTAATTTATAGACTAATCAACGTTGCTACCATGCTTTGTTTTCATGTGTTGCTGCCATGCTATGTTGTTGTCTTAGGTCTCTCTTTATGTATTGTTGTGGTGTCTCTCTTGTCGTGATGTTTGTGTTGTCTTATATTTTTATTTTGTTGTCCTATATTTATTTATTAATCCCAGCCCCCGTCCCTGCAGGAGTCCTTTTGGTAGACCGTCATTGTAAATAAGAATGTGTTCTTAACTGACTTGCCTAGTTAAATAAAGATCAAATAAATTTAATTATTATTATTTTAATTTTTATTTAAATATGCCGATAAATAGGCTATGGACATGTTGCGTGTATTTGTTTCTATTTTAATTATTGTCAATTTCATAATATTGCATAGTTGTCTCTCTCCTTCATACTTTTCTTGTCAATTCATTATCCTATAACTTACTTTAAGGTAGGCCTAGGTTTTTCAATACGTTTTAAGGAAAGGAGAAATATTTGCTTGTCTCTGACAAACGCTGGTGGCTTTGACTGACGGGTTCTTTTACGTGAATGTGCCTGTGTGAAAGTTTTAGAAAGTTTCCTAAAGTACACTCTTAGAGAAAAAGGTGCTATCTAGAACCTAAAACGGTTCTTTGGCTGTCCCCATAGGAGAACCCTTTAAAGAACCCTTTTTGGTTCCAGGTAGAACCCTTTTGGTTCCAGGTAGGACCCTTTTGAGTTCCATGTAGAACCCTTTACATAGAGGCTTCTACATGGAACCCAAAAGAGTTCTACATGGAACCAAAAAGGGTTCTGCTATGGGGACAGCCGAAGAACCCTTTTGGAAACCTTTTTTCTAAGAGTGTAGCCTGTCTGGTCTCTGTCTCTTTAGTAAGAATCAAATGCTCCTGATTTAATATTGTAAAAGGCCTATTTTCAGTAAAGGCCCTTTCCCACCCAGTCCCTTATTTTCGTCCAAATAGTAATAAAAAAGAATACAAGTATGTCATGTTTATGACGCCGTTTACACCAATTTGCTTCTTTTCACATTCAAAAATAAGCTGTTGACCAATAGAAATTGTTATCTGGGATACTGCCACTGATAGGTCTGTGGGTTCGTTGTGAGAATTCATGAATTTCTCTCTGCCTGTTTTTTACATTCGCAATTTAGTCAATGTGATCACATCACACCAGAGCTAGGCTACACATCGCTCTCGCCATTCAAACTTCCCCCGCCAGTTCATTGCCAACTCTGTAGCCTATTTATTAGCCAATCAGCAATCAAGAGGATCGATCAATGCTTCTCTCCTCGAATAGGCCTAGGCCTATTAGTAAAAAGAAAAAACATTGCTCAAAATAAGTTTCAAACTATATTGCTGTTCATTCTATATACAGTATATACCGGCTACTCGTTCAAGAGCTCGAGAGGGGGGAAGAGAGGCCAGTGGAGTTGCCAGCAGAGATGCGTGAATTTCTCAAGAAGGGAACAGTGAAGAAGATGAGAAATGTACAAGTTAGAAGTTAATTGATATTATATGAATGCATCATTCGTAAAGCCTATATATTATAGGCCTGCTAAAGTGAATCTAGGCGACCATCTGTGCTATAGGAAACCCTAAAAGACTGAGAAAAATAAGTGGTTGAACAGATTTAGATAAAGCACTAATTAAAATGTAGTGTCAACATAAATCAACGGCTGATCATTAGGCTATGGACAGGTTGATCATTAGGCTATGGACAGGTTGATCATTAGGCTATGGACAGGCTGATCATTAGGCTATGGACAGGCTGATTATTAGGCTATGGACAGGTTGCGTGCATATGTTACTATTTTGTAATGGTTGTTAATTTCATCTTCATGCAGCCTATAATACAGTATCACAACTGTCTCTATATATCCCTCTTAAAACTTTTCTTGTCAATTTATCTGATAGGTTACATTGCTTTAGCATTATCCTGTAGTGTAGACTATTTGATACCCTACAGAAAGGATTTAAAGCTAAGGCATGGTTTTCAATACATTTTTGGGAAAGGACAAATGTGATTTGTCTGAGTGAGATGTCCTGCAGGCGGCTTTGATTGATGGGTTCTTTAGGTGGGTGGGTGTGCGTGTAGGAGTTCAGTAACTCTCTATGTCAATTCAGAAAGTTTCCTAAAATAGGGATAGTCTGTCTGGACTGCATCTCTTTAAAAAAGTGTTTTGTCTTGTTGCAGGGTCAGCATATGTGCGAGGAATGATAACAAGTGCCAATTTTTGAGTTTCCTCTCTTATTAAATGGGGTGCAACGAAATTCCTCTCCAATTTGACACTTCTTAATTTGTATACTAGACTAATATTTAGAGGTAATAACTTAAATAATAATAATGAAATGCTACGGATAATAACGAAGTGTAATAATAGTGACGTTGCAGAGAAACGCCACGCGTTTCTTTTGTCTGATATCCACCAATCCTACAGGATGAAACCAATTGAATCTTGATTAAAATCCATGAGTAAAAAATTATAATCTAGGGCAATGAAACAGGCTCCATAAGGTACCCCTCCAAAATAAACACAGAACACATTTTGGAGCCCCACACTGTATCAAATTAACTCAAACTTCTCCTCTAAATGTTACTCAACACCATGCAGAAGCATCGGCACCCTATCTGCACCTTGTTCTTTGGCGAGTTGCCGCCCTCCAGAATGCCAATGTTGGCTCTCGGAACAACCCGCCAACAACAAGGGCCGCTTTGTAAAGTGGCCGTCTGGCCATAGGGGAACTCTCCAGCGGTGTTAGTGTGGATACGTGTTCTCCTCTACAGACAGGTGTCGTCAGCCTTTCGTAAACGCAGGCCGGTCGAGCTGACAGGATGATGGAGAGTTGCAGTGGAGGGAGACAAAGATGCTTCTTGTGTGCAGGTTTGCGTCAAGCACAAAATCCAAACATACTCTCCAGTTTCCTTCCAGCCTTCATGTTCACCGTTTGGTCTGGCGGCAGAGGCGAGAGGACCAAAACATGCCCTTCTAGTCCTTCAGAGGGGTGTGTTCTCAATCAAGTTACCTTGTAGATTAAGGATAAACAAACTGACCACGGACACCAATAGACATGATTAGCGTAGTGTAGCAGTATATAGCTTTTTTTATAGACTTTGGACATTTTATAGCATACTGTTGAAACATTGACTTCAAATCCATTTTGAAATGGAGGGTTGGCGGATATACTCATTTGTCTCATTTGTCTCATCTCATTTGTTAACACTGGGTTCTGAGTATGTGTATCCTGCAAGTGGATCTTGCTGTAATCTGTTGTAGGATGTGCAGCAGCAAGGGCTACTTTACCAAGAAGGAGAGTGATGGAGTGCTGCATCAGATGACCTGGCCTCCACAATCCCTCGACCTCAACCAAATTGAAATGGTTTGGGATAAGTCGGACCGCAGAGTCCGGTAGCAAAGCATTCCAGGAGAAGCTGGTTGAGAGAATGCCAAGAGTGTGCAAAGCTGTCATCAAGGCAAAGGGTGGCTACTTTGAAGAATCTAAAATCTAAAACATATTTTGATTTGTTTAACACTTTTTTGGTTACTACATGATTCTATATATGTTATTTCATAGTTTTGGTGTCTTCATTATTCTACAATGTAGAAAATAGTAAAAAATTAAGAAAACCCATTGAATGGGTAGGTGTTCTAAAACTTTTGACCAGTAGTGTATGTCAGAGCGGCATTGCACTAAGATACGGTGGCATAGTATAGAGTACAGTATATACATATGAGATGGGTGATGCAATATTTACAAACAATTCAAGTGACTAAGATACCGTAGAATAGTATAGAGTACAGATTACACATGAGATGAGTAATGCAAGATACGGAGACAATATTACAATGGCTAGTGTTTCATTTCCCTTAAAGTGGCCAGTGATTCCTAAACTATGTCAATAGGCAGCAGCCTCTGATGTGCTGGAGAAGGCTGTTTAATAGTCAGTGGTGTAGTATAGAATACAATACAGGATATAAATATGAAATGGGTGATGCAATATGTAAACACAATTTAAAAGTGACTAAGATACCGTAGAATAATGTGGAGGGAATTTTATACATATGAGATGAGTAATGCTAGATACGGAACATTATTCAAGTGGCTAGTGATCCATTTCTAAAAGTGGCCAGTGATCCCTAATCTATGTCTATAGGCAGCCGACTCTGATGTGCTAGTGATGGCTGTTTAGCAGTCTGATGGCCTTGAGATAGAAGCTGTTTGTTTAGTCTCTCGGTCCCATTTTTGATGCACCTGTACTAACCTCGCCTTCTGGATTGGTAGCACTGGATTGAACAGGCAGTGGCTCGGGTGGTTGATGTCCTTGATGATCTTTTTGGCCTTCCTATGGCATCGGGTGCTGTAGGTGTCCAGGAGGGTGGAAAGGTTTTCCCCCACCGCACCACATTTTGGAGAGCTTTGCGGTTGTGGGCGGTACAGTTGCCGTACCAGGCGGTGATACAGCCCGACAGGATGCTCTCAATTGTGCATCTGTAAAAGTTTGTGAGGGTTTTAGGTGTTAAGCCAAATTTCTTTAGCCTCCTGAGGTTGAAGAGGCACTGTTGCACCTTCTTCACCACACTGTCTGTGTTGGTGGACCATTTAAGTTTGTCAGTGATGTGTACGCCGAGGAACTTGAAGCTTTCCACCTTCTCCATTGCGGTCCAGTCGATGTGGATAGGGGGGTGCTCCCTCTGCTGTTTCCTGAAGTCAACTATCATCTCCTTAGTTTTGTTGACATTGAGTGAGAGGTTGTTTTCCTGGCACCACACTCACAGAGCCCTCACCTCCTCCCTGTAGGCTGTGTCATCGTTGTTGGTAATCAAGCCTACTTCTGTTGTGTCATCTGCAAACTTGATGATTGAGTTGGAGGCATGCTTGGCCACGCAGTCATGGGTGAACAGGGAGTACAGGAGAGGGCTGAGCACGCACCCTTGTAGGGCCCCAGTGTTGAGGATCAGCGAAGAGGTGTTGTTTCCTACCTTCACCACCTGGGGGCGACCCGTCAGGAAGTCCTAAAGTGAATCTGGCCGACCATTTGTGCTATAGGCAACCCTAAAAGACTGAGAAGAAAAAGTGGTTGAACAGATTTAGATAAAGCACTCTAATTAAAATGTAGTGTCAACTTAACCACCCACCGCTTAACAAGAAATAAATCAACGGCTGATCATTAGGCTATGGACAGGCTGATCATTAGGCTATGGACAGGTTGCGTGCGTATGTTACTATTTTGTAATGGTTGTTAATTTCATCTTCATGCAGCCTATAATACAGTATCACGACTGTCTCTATATATTGTTGAACTGGGACTCAACTTTGTCCCTATACCGACGTTTAGCCTGCTTGATTGCTTTGCGGAGGGAATAACTACACTGTTTGTATTCTACCATATTCCCAGTATTCTTGCCCTGGTTAAATGCGGTGGTTCGCACTTTCAGTTTTGTGTGAATGCTCCCATCTGTCCATGGTTTCTGGTTGGGGTAGGTTTTAATAGTCACAGTGGGTACAACATCTCCTATGCACTTCCTGATAAAGTCATTCACCATATCGGTATATGTGTCAATATTATTTTCTGAAGCTACTCTGAACATATCCCAGTCCATGAGATCAAAACAATTTTGAAGCGTGGATTCCGATTGGTCAGACCAGCGTTGAATAGTCCTCACTACGGTTGCTTCCTGTTTGAGTTTCTGCGTATAGGAGGGGAGGAGCAAGATGGAATCGTGGTCCGATTTGCCGAATGGAGGGCGGGGGAGGGCCTTATATGCATTCTGGAAGGTAGTATAGCAATGGTCGAGGGTTTTAGCAGTGCGAGTACAAAATACTGCAGAGTTGCTTAAGAGCTAGTCACCATGCTGCCATCTCTGTCGGCGCCATCGTGAGGTTCCGCTCTGAAGCTGATTTACACTTCCCCAGCTCTAATGAAAGCTAATCCTGTGTCATGGCATGGGGGGAGACAGGCCTCCACATGGCACCACAACTAGGGAACTAACATCTTCTTCAGTGGCTGTCAGTCGGCTGGCTAGGCTTTTTAGAGCATGAGATGCTACAGTGCAGGAGATCATGCCACACTTAGCAACTAGGAAGTTGCAATGTCATGTCGTGTGATGAAGAGATGACTAGTGTCATGGGCTAAGAGTTCTGAAGACTTCTGAGTTTGGGATGTCACTGCGCTGTAGAGGGTTGCTGAAGTCATGGTAAGGGTTTTTGTGACATGCTCATCTAGTATCTGTGATTGGTGATGTATTTGTCTCAGAGGGCAAAATTTGCTATATTTTTGGGGGAACGAGTAGATAGCGCTGGATAGCACCAACATTTCAAGGCAGGAAACATGGGTAAGTGTTTGTAAAGTAGGGGTCTTGAAAAGGTGGTCTGTGTGTGTGGACTGTGGAGATCTGGGGAGGCTCAGGAGTACTCCAAGTGAAAGCAGAACACTGTTTCGGAGAGGTCGGGGCTGCTGCATGTTGAGCTAAAGAGCAGCTCTGGTCTGGATCGCAGAGTTCTGAACCAACCTTGGTAGAATCAGCCTTCAGCTCATATGTTTTAACATGATTTCAATTCATGACTTAAGAAATGGAATGATTTATTGAATCTACCAACATTTTCAAAGTGGCTTTCTGAGCGCACCAATGGGAGAGTTCTTCACTCTCCCATTGAGATGGTGAGTCACTGTACGTTAAACAATGCTAATGAGAAGATCTATTCATGTCGATATGGTGCTTCTCATAAGAGCATTTAGTCTGCGTGAGGCAGTCTGCGTCAAAGGCTGTCTGTCATTGAGTAGTTGATAGTCGGTCAGGGAGAGTGGGTGCTTTGACAGATTGACAGGCCTTCACCAGCATACTGATTTCCCCAGCCCCCTCCAGTTCCCTCCATGTTCTCATTGACGTATCGTGCCGTCCCTCTGGTCCTCTCGGCTGGCCCTGACTAATCCTTGCCCCTCGCCCCTCCCCCCTATCCCCTGCATGGCCGACGCCATCCACCATCCGCCAGGGAGCTGTGAAGCGGCCGGGTCCCCACTAGCCACTCATCGATCCTCCTCTACTGCCTCCAATGGACCGACACACGCCAGCCACCAGCAGCACACTGTGGGCCAGGAGCCAATGGAGCCAATGCAGGAAGGGGACATCCTGAGAGAAGGCAATAGAGGGAGGGAGACCACCCATCCGCCCAAGCTAGTCAGGAATTGGTTAACCACACGTTACATACATATGCCCCTCTCTTTTCACAGTTTACACGTGTTTTGATTGCCATGTTGCCACAAAGCTCCAGCGTGACCTTTACATCTGTCGAACGAGGACAATCAGTTTGCTCATTACTCAATCTCCTACAGCCCTCAGACCCTTGGCTCTGAAAAGTGCTTTAAATGCTATTGTTTTTGCGATACGGGCGGGCTCGATAGCTGTTTTGGAACCAGCTACTGTCTCTCACTGTCACTTTATACACATAGTGTCATTCAAAGGAAAGAAGCTCCCACACACTGCACTTTCAAAGTATCACGTTTATTTTAATGCTGTACCATACAGATGTAGGATCTTAATTTGATCACCATGTTGCAGTTGAACTTTTATGCAATGCAGGAAATGTTAACTTGTAGTGTATTTGAGGTTTAAAAAGCCTTTCCCTTACGAAAAATGTATCAACCCCTACAAAAATGTCCATTAACCCCCTAGAGACGATTGATGCACCTGGACTCATCTGAAGTCGGTACCATCGATGTGCAAACTTCTGATTGAAGCGTCCGAACCATTTGGGCTACAAACTAATTTGACCCCACTGTGGAAAGGGGAGATTCCCATGAACACGATGCTCTACATTTTGCTCAATGCAACAACCCCCACAAAAGTGTCACAGGACTCGTCTGAAGGTAACCGGTACCGGATTTAATAGGATACATTTTTTGACTATATTTTTTTACATTTATGAATGTGTTGTTCTGGGATATAGTAGTAAAGGTCAAATGCAGTATTTTATCAAATCATTTGTTTATATATAAAAAAAGAATGCCTAAAGGGGTACATTTGGCAAAATAAAATAGCTAAATCATCCATAGTATGACCATCTTAAAAACAATTCCATATGTCAGTTTAGACTTTTAAGAATTAATTATAATCCACATAATAATTCACATTTCCTGTTGCTGCAGGACTATTTTCCTGCTGTAGCAAACTGGCTTAAATTAAGATCTTACATCTGTAGAACCAATATTTCTTTATGATGGCCGATACAGATACCATAGATCTCACTATCACTGAGGGTAATGCCACACTCGTAAGCTCCTTCCCTCCACTGTAATTAGACCTATCTTTGTGCACAACAGTCCAAACCAATATAGATATCACACAATGCGGCATGGCACTGTAGGAGTTTTCTCTATAGCTAAGGCGGCCGCATGTGCATATATTATGACGACATTTTGTAACTTTTTTGTTTGTTTTGATGTTCGGCTAGAGTTTTGATGGCTGTTCGGGCACACCATTTTTTTTCTCAAGTCCAGCCAGAGTTCGGGGAGCCAAAGTCTACGCACCTTCCTCCGTGATTGGTCAACTGTAGGGGTGAGACAAGTTTCTGCGTCTTGTCGATTCAGCCTGAAACTCAATGTGATTTCAACATGGCAAACGACAACTTCGAGGATCGATTGACGAGGAGGTGCAGAAATTCCTTCACCACTACGATTCTAGCCATACATTATATAAAGACCAGCATGTAAATACCAATTCATGGAGGGAGACACTGGGGTTCGACCCAACCACTTGTTTGTAAAAGTGGAGTAGGGTTTGCGAGAAGTTCGTCAAGGCAAAGAAAAGAAACAAGGGCCTCAGTGGAGATGCCGGTGGAAAGGCTACTTCAGAAATGTTGCCGGTTGCTTGTTCGGCACATGAAGCATGGGAGAACTGAAAGCAACATGCCGTCTTCACCAAAGGATGAGGTATGTTGTTGTATTTTCTATTGTAGTCTACGAAAAGAGTACCCATATTTTGCTAACAATAGCTAGGCAGCTAGCGCTAGCTACTTGGCTGACTAGCGGCTAGCTAGCCTAGCAGCATACTCATCCAGAGAAAGCAAGCTAATCAACTAAACTAAAGAACTTTACAACTTTTTATAAACATAATTTTGTTAGAGAAAGAAAATCATAAGCTTCCCACATTGGTAACACCAAAGTCATATTTGGTTGCAAGGTCCAGCTTGTCAAAATGTTGCAAACATTTGAACAGAGTTGAGTAGCTAGGCCAGGCCTACTTGACTCTGCTCAATTATTTCCAACAGTCTATTGTAGTCTCGGTTAATGAAATTTGATGTTCATTCATGTTTTGGATATGTGTACTAAATAGCCCTCTACTTTCTAAATTGTTCAAGGCACAAACATCAGTGAATGGAGACAGCACCTGGTTTTTGTTCTCTGCGCCCCAGCACTGCCTGTTCACCGGCCCAGTAGTAGCAAGGGTGTGAGAAGGTAGAAAAGAGCTGCAAACTCAGCTCGACACGTCACTCGCAAAGGCATTGCAAATTATTGAAGATAGATCTCAAGAACGTCATGTACCTAGCTTGTCCCAGAGGTAAATAAATACAGATAATTTCAGAATCTTCTCCTTTACTCTCTTCTGTTGTCCCCCCCAGGGCCCTGGCACCTAGAGCTGATTTCATGGATGAACTCTCACCAAAACTCCGGGAGGAATTTGATCACCAGCTGTATGAGTTCGTGCATGACTTGAAGAAAAGGACATGGACCACAGTGAAATGAACACGTTCTGTTGTTTTTCAGACATGTCAGCAGTCGAACATTTGACCCTTTTGTTGTTTACATGTCTGTTCATAGCAGACACTGTTGTACAGAAATATTTATAACACTGACACTTACATTTTATTCCATAGACATTTGTTTACATGTCTGTTCTCAGCAGACACTTTTGTACTGTGGGTTACTTTCAGAAGAAAGAATAAAGGTTTATTTTTCTGTGCTGAAAAAGCTCTGTTGGCATTTCTTTATATATAAGGTGCATGCATTATATTTGAACATCAAGTGCTGACAACATTGAGAAGAGCTGTGTGTCACAGTCTCTACAGGCTATCTAAATGACTGCACACATCAGAGTCAGGTTTCATTTTATTAACAAGATTAAAACTATACATTTTGTACAAAGTACTTTGGTTCACATTACACACAAAGAACTGAGCCTGTGTCCATCAAGAGGTGTGTGTGTGTCAGCAGTCCAAAGAAAGGCCTATTCTGCAAGGCCTATTCTGCAACCCAAGTCTGGCCTTGGGTTGTTGTCCTCTCCTAACTATGTCTTCCTGACATGGCACACGACCGGGGGCAGAGGAAGTCGTTTAACTTGCAAGCCTTGTCACGAGAGGGTCTTCCTGGCTCTTGAGATTGTTGTCCCCCTGCCACAAGCCTCCACGTTGGTAGTTGCCAGAAGGGAGGGGTGTCTCAGCAAAAGCGTGAGGCACGTATCTTGCGTTTGGCTCATGAGCTTCCTCTGTGGAGGGCCAGACATGCCCTTAGCCTTTTTCAGGGGTACACTTGATTGGACGACCAAGAATCCTCATCCTTTCAGCCATGATGCCGAATGAATTCGGACTCTCCGACAACAAGAGTGGCGGTACTTCCAGGTATGCCCAGGTTCATTGAGATGGACACCTGTGAATGAGGTAACAAGAAAATGTCAGATATACGGTACCAGTCAAAAGTTTGGACACACCTACTCATTCCAAGGTTTTTTTATTTTTACTTAGTTCTACATTGTAGAATAATATTGAAGACAAACTATGAAATAACACATATGGAAACATGTAAGTGTCAAAAAACATTCCTCATGAAGCTGGTTGAGAGAATGCCAAGAGTGTGCAAAGCTGTCATCAAGGCAAAGGGTGGCTACTTTGAAGAATCTCAAATATAAATATATATTTTGATTTGTTTAACACTTTTTTGGTTACTACATGTGTCATTTCATAGTTTTGATGTCTTCACTATTATTCTACAATGTAAGGAAAATATTAGAAATAAAGAAAAACTCTTGAATGAGTAGGTTTGTCCAAACTTTTGACTGGTACAGTTTGGCCCCCCCTCAAAAAAACACCATATAATTTTCCAAAAGCCTTAAAAAAAATGGCATTTCTCATATAGAGGTGCATACATGAATGCAGTAACAAGGGAAATGATATTATCAGCTGTCTTCGGCTAGCCGCCAGCCAAACTGAAGCATGCTGACGTCTTTAGGAGGACCTGTAGGAGCCCTGTGTGCTTTCTGAGTACTATAGCCGTAGGTGTCTCCTTCAGAAGCAATTTTTTTGCTTGGGATTGTAATGTTCTTTCGGCATTTTGTAAAAATGTAGTTATTGGCATAGCCTTGTTCTGTTCAATGTTCTCTACCTACATAGCACTCTAAATACCCCAATTCATGTTGTTAAATTCAAAAGAATACGAGATAAAAATTGCTGACACCATTCAAACCAATGAGGGACTAGAACTTTAAAGCCAATTATCTCAGAATGATCTTTTTGCAGATAGAACCTTACAGTCCCACGCTCTCGCCATCTCAGTCCAAACCACCATAGATATCTTACAATGTGACATGGCACTGTAGGAGTTCTCTAGAGTTAGGAGGACCTAGGAACCCTATGTGTGTGAACTCTAAGCACTATCTCATATAAATCATCTCCTTTCAAAAGCCAGTTTTTGCTATGATGGATAAAAGATCACGCCGAGGCTGTGCTTCTCTGTTTCCGTGGCAACTCCTTTTTATACATTTTTCTATGATGCGATTTAAGTCCGTTTTTTTTTGCAATGGTGTGTGCCATAGGGAGTGTAGAGGGGTTATTCAGTCCCCTGACTGTGTACACAGGGGCGGCAGGTAGCCTTGTGGTTAGAGCGTTGGGCCAGTAACCAAAAGGTTGCTAGATTGAATCCCCGAGCTGACATGGTAAAAATCTGTCTTTCTGCCCTTGAACAAGGCAGTTAACACACTGTTCCTAGGCTGTCATTGTAAATAAGAATTTGTTCTTAACTGACTTGCCTAGTTAAATTAAGGTTAAAAAAAATACTGTTGGTATTAAAATATGATTTTGTTGAATGACAAATATAAACAGCCAATAGGGAAATACCCCAGGGATGAAATTATTAAATATTAAGAGAATTGAAAATGCAATACTGTAAATGTGGTATAGTTATTTAAATCAATTGAACACTGGTTTCATTTTCATTACTGACTACAATTCTCACCTGAGTAATATGTGTGCTTTTTCAGAAATGTTTTATCAGAACATTCTATGAACTGGAGTAGAAGTCACTCACCAACTACCTCTACTCCAATGATCTTGTGACCTGAAAACATGATGAACTACTCAAATATGCTTGTCCTTATTGAGGGGTTAGATTTTGACGTACCCATTTGGACACTCTTCATCTAGCAGCTCTCCTCTTTACCCTAACTTTGCATTCTCCACTTACTCTGGACCAGAGTGCCAGGGGCACCACCCGTATGTGTGTGTGATTGCCGCCCCTGGGTCCACCACTACACCACATTCAGTTTATATCCCCCTGTCTCTCCATCTTCCTTACTGCTTTTCAAATACAGGCAGCTCAATTCAAGACTGAGCCTGTGGTACTCAGGCACTAGCTTCAAAGCCTTGTTCTGCTAAGGGTCTTGTCCCAAACCAGCTTCCCTCCTACTAACGCATGCTAAAGAGGCACACACAAATGTGACCGGCCGGCTCGATTCGGCTATATGTAGCAACATTTGAAATTGTGTTTTTTTACATTGGATAAAAGTAGAGACTCAGAGCTAGAAAATGGTATGTCATACCCTACAGTTGAGGAACAATGGGAAAGTAATTCTGCTTTGAAAGTTGATACATTTGTAACCTCACTTTTGAAGAAAATGGCCCTTGGTACCTACTGTTTTGGTACCTACTGGAGAGCTCTTCTTTGTCTACACCCATTCAGCATCGTTCACACCCTTTTAAGCTTTAGCCCCACCCATCTCTTTAAGGATTCACATGTGAGGCTATGTACTAAGCAACCAAAGATTTCAAGACTAAAGTCTGCGTTACACTACGGGTCTGTTCGTAAATGTAATCTGGAGTGCCAGAGTGTGCTCTGTGCGTTCGTAAACTCAGAGCGTTGTCAGATTGGCCGTTCGTAAATTCATAGTTTTTCGTTCTCGGAGCGGTCAGACCACACTGGATGCTCTGGCCTAAAAGTAGGGTTGATCCGAGCGTTCTGACCTAACAGCAGCAGTCAAGCACCCAAGATAACTGGATAACGTTGGCTAGCTACTTCCTGACACAAATGAGAGAACAGCTCACTTTGACCATTTTACTCGCCCTAGCAGAGCTGGTTAGGCTGTTTTTATGTTATCCAGAGCGTTGGTGACTGCAACTGTGCTGCTGGCAACATTTAAAGTATGCTTTTTTGCCAACGTTTACTGACACCGGCCATATTCAACGTGTGTTGAGCGTTCGTAAATTCATCAGTAATTCTGACAAATTTACCAACTACGTCTATCGACAGTCGTCACAGTGACATCATAAACATTCTATTGAAATAGTTACTTGAATAGTGAAATCTTTTGTTTAGACATGTAGCTAGCTAGCTAAACAATTAACCATAATCCCAACTCATAATGTTACTACCCTGCATGAATCTGCAGGTAGCTAACCAACCAGGTTCAATGTTAGCTAGCTAACATTGGGCTATAACTAGCAATGCAAATGGCTCTGAGATACAAATAATATTACTACACAGATCATAAACGTAACGTTAGCTAGCTAGCTAACAGCACACATTAACTTAAAATTAAAACTACTTTCTGACAAAATTTGAAACGTATAATATATCTGAAAATGTAGCTAGCTAGACTCTCTTACCCGTTTACATGGATGGATGCTTCTCCCTCTGTCACGGATGCCATGGTTGCCCTTAGTTTGAAGATGTAATCCAGAGTCAGGTGTTTTATACAATAGACTTCTGTGTGTTCTCTTTTTGACTCCGTCTGCATATTTGCAATCAAACGCCAGAATTTTCTTCATCTCCTTAGCTATCATACTCTAATTCCACTGATTTCAAAACTCAGTCCTCCAGAAAGTGGAGAGCAACACTTATGCAGTTCTTCTACGAGATATATTTCAAAAAAGCTGCGTTAGAAAGGATTACCTACACATATTGACCAGCTCATATTATAGACAGAAGCCTGCTACATGGCAGACCAATCCGAACTCATCTATCGGCATGTCCAGCCCACTTATTATCTCAGCTGATGATGGCTAGCGGGAAGGTTGCTTTCTTTTTCCATGGCTAAACCAACTAGGCTCATTATTTAACTATTTTATCCATATTTACAGATGGCGAACAAGTTTGTTATTTAGGCACATGAAAGTTCACATGTTCCAGAAGGCATTTCTGCCCAAAAATGCATTTTGATATTTAAAAAAAGTTTATGTTCAAAAGGCGCTCCTGTAAAGTAGTGACGCGTGACATACGCCTAGTTTCCTGAAACGAGTAACAAATGTCTAAATGACCGGGGCCTCTGCTTTACTTAGTAGATAGAACAGAAGCCTAAACTCCTCCAACGCTGACAAAAACACATTTGGTTGCCATGACTGCCATTGTTCTGGCGCTTCATCTCCATATTACACAATATAGAAAAAACAGAACTGTTTCCTCATTCCCGGTAGTGTCAGTGGGTTTAAATGATGTCGGTGTTAGAGTGGATAACAGATTGTAGGCTACCATTTAGGATTGGCCAGTCGGCAGCTTCATTAGAAAGCTTATTCAGTCTCAGAAAATGGTGGATTTCAAGCCGCAGATCTTCATACAACTTCCTGAAAGGATGTGTGGTTGATTCAACCAGACCAGATAATTGGTCAAGAAAACCCTTTGTGGGAACCACTGAGATAAATTATTGAAAGTTGGCCAGTAGAGAGGAGGCTAAAGAAAGGAGTTGGTAACCCAGGCTGACTTTGTCAGAAAGAGGATTTTTGGTGGGATTACTATTCCTGTATGACTCTGGCTTTCTTTGCTTTCGAATCATCCCTAAATGAAGTTGGCAACCATAATCCCAGACTTAAACGTTCTTTTAATCCCCTGTCCATATTATAATATTGCAGAGCCTTGCATGCTGCTGCGAAGGGACCGTAAGGCGGGTTTTAAATATGGAGGGCTCACCCTCAAATTTATTACGCCTTAATTGTATCTGAAGATTGCATCTCCTAGGCAGAGTGCTGACTTATGAATTATTGATGGGCAGCTTTGTAGCCATTCTAAATGAGAGAGAGGGGGGACTGAAAGCTCTATTGGGAAGTAGCGCAAATGCAGTTTGAGGCGTTCCGTAGGGAAACTAGGCTCATTTCTCCAGGGTGTGTCCCAAATGTCACTCCATTCCCTATATGGGCCCTGGCCAAAAGAAATGCACTATATAGGAGATAGGGTGCCATTTGGGACGCAGGTCTGTGTGTCTCCATCGACACACAGATGTTACAAACTTGAGCTATGGGTGAAGTGTTTCAACACAAGTGTCAGAAGGGAGAGACTAATATTCAGCATCTTTGGATGTGGCAGACAACATTGTCCATATAAACTGTATAGAATTTTTTTTTTGGGGGGGGGATCAGAAGTTCCAGTTGGTGTTCTAAGTTTGGAATGCCTCTTCTATCCCTTTCGTCTTCCAAATAACCTGACATGTTTGAACCCTTTCAATATTCTCTACCAATTACCCAGTAGCATACGGTCTTCTCTTCTCCATCTCATTGTGGTTATGTAATTTAATTAGTAAGCACTGTCTGATAATGTTGTTTGGGGAATGAGATGCACCCTCTTTGTATCCTGTTCAACACTTGGCAATTCTGCTCCAAATATACTGGAAACCCAACTCTGCTGAGAGCCTTTTATGGGAATATGTTGAGAGATGGGAAGCGGTTTTTGAGTGCTGGTTTGCATGTCCCTCCTTGCTTGTAGTCACACTGAATAGAGGTGACTTTTTCTTTGAGGAATGGCAGCGTTCTTCTCTCAGTTATTGAGTCATGTCTTGGTTCATGGCCTCCATAGTTTTCTTTTGTAGGAACCATTCTAACAACAGTTCAGTCATGATTCATAATGGGGTTTAGCTTTGCAGCTTTTACTGTGGTGTGGGTGGTGCGGCGTGGGGGAGCAACATTTGTCCACCCACTTGAAATATCGTCTATGAAATGAATGTAATAGACTATTGGAGGATAATCAATATTGCTGGTCTTAGCCGCCATTATCGTTGACTATGTCTCCTTCGCTACACTTCTGTCACACACTCTTTTCTCTCCTGTTCTTCTGGTTTTCCTCTTTCTGGTGGTCTTGCAGAGACTGTGGGCAGTGAAAGTGCAGGCGTGGTAACTTGTCTCAGTGTGTAGATGGGTAGTGCCAGCCAAGTCCTCACCCACACTCTCTGAGGGTAGTGCCCTGTTTGTGCACTGTCAGCCATTTTCCCAGGTCAAATCCCATAGTGGATTTGCAAGATTTCATTGTGAAATCCTTTAGATGCCAAAACACTTGAATTTAAGCATTTGTTTATCAACTTTGATTGTATATTATACTGAACAAAAATATAAAAGCAACATGTAAAGTGTTGGTCCCATGTTTCATGGGTTGAAATAAAAGATCCCAGAAAAGTTCCATATGCACAAAACGCTTATTTCTCTCTAATGTTGTGAACAAATTTGTTTACATCCCTGGTGAGGACGATGATCATGCACATAAACTGCTCTGAGGCAATGCCCCCATGAACAAAGCGAGGTCCGTACAGAAATGGTTTGTCGAGATCGGTGTGGAACAACTTGACTGGCCTGCACTGAGCCCTGACCTCAACCCCATCGAACACCTTTGGGATGAATTGGAACACCGACTGTGAGCCCGGCCTAATCGCCCAACATCAGTGCCCGACCTCACTAATGCTCTTTTGGCTGAATGGAAGCAAGTCCCCGCAGCAATGTTCCAACATCAAGTGGAAAGCCTAACCAGAAGAGTGGAGGCTGCTATAGTAGCAAAGGGGGACCAACTCCATATTAATGCCCATGATTTTGTAATTAGATGTTCGATGAGCAGGTGTCCACATACTTTTGGTCATGTAGTGTTTTTCAATTGACTGATTTGAAATTGTTGCATTTATATTTTTGAGAAATATTACTTTTTAATGTCAATGTTGTGTA
The DNA here is from genome assembly GCF_002910315.2 of Salvelinus sp. IW2-2015. Lineage (NCBI taxonomy): Eukaryota > Metazoa > Chordata > Actinopteri > Salmoniformes > Salmonidae > Salvelinus > Salvelinus sp. IW2-2015. The sequence continues at coordinate 30,741,441 of NC_036840.1, forward strand.
CATGGAATGGTTGCGACTAATCACATTGGCTATCTCATGGCAACACTTTCTTCGTCTTTACATATAGGCCTAGCCTACGGTGTTTAATTTGATAATTTTCTTAATGTCACATGCTCTATCTGCCCAAGATATGGCCATTATTATTATCCTTCTCTATTCTGTCTTTGTGCAGCCAATTCTCTTTTTTCCAAGTGGTATCTTTCTGCTCAGACACTCTGCCTGGGGCATCTGTGGTGAAGGTGGTGTAGCCACAGTTATGTTGCTTGGTTTGAGACCCATAGAATAAAGCTGCTTCCTGGGCTGGATACTGGCTGTAAACTGTTATTTGATTGACACCTACAGACAGTCAGGGTTCCCTAGTCGATAACAATGGGGAGCGTTCATTTTTTCCTGATGCTCGCTCATGTTACTTGTGCAGTGAGTGTACAGAGAGCGAAATGCTGACTTCATCTGCACACACTGCCTAAATACATGGGTATTTTTGTGCTCATATTTGCCTCTGGAAACTCTACAATAAGTAGGCCTGCAGCTTATAAAGAAGAAAATAGTTCATGGCCCATTCCATCACCCATAAAAGGCGATATAGAAACATGAGTGGTATGTGTGATGTGGTTGTATGCTACTGCATTAGCGAAGTGGGTGCCTGTGCAGTGGTTTCAATAGATATTCAATATCATTTGAGTTTGAGATAAGGGCATAACCTATTGCTATTGCCTGCTGAATACAGCTTTCAGTCAGATGTCAACAACAAGGGAGTGAGAAAAGGGTAGGGAGGGAGGGAGGTGTAGACATCTGGTCCATGTTCAGTAGGGCATAACATTCTTATTGGACAGGTTCAGATATTTCAGTTTAATGTGGAGGAACTGGTCGTATTTTTCTCCTATTGCGTGTCTAGTACTGAGCATGAACGCTGAACGTTGCTCATTTAATCATTTCAAGTACTGATATAAACCCCTGTATTTTAGAAAAAGGAAAATGTACTGCTTGGACTGATCATAATGCTAAAAAGCATTCTTTGTACATACAATATATAATCTACTGTTACGGCGCAATCATGTGTTTGTTCCATCCATTATTTTCTTCTATAGATTAAAAACAGTTCGGTCTGCCTCCTATACGAATGACGTGCTCTATAGTAGTTGCTTTGGGAGCAAATGATCCTCACTGGTCTCTCCTATGGGGCTCGTACAGAACTATTGCTGAGCTTCTGGGAAAATGAATCGAGTTAAGATCTGGCCCTGTGGGAAATCAATTTTTCCCCCACAGGGCCAGATGATTGAGTCCCACTATGTTATGTTGATCAAGACTCTTCCCCCCTCAAGACATGTATGTTATGTGTATGTATGTTGTTTGTTTCACTGTGTGCACTGAACGCGGTGAACTTGGGCCATATTTACTGAATCATGTAGGCTACATGCATAGAGATCCTTTAATTCACATTCTGTATGTAATTATATGGCTACATATGCATCAATGTATATAGTATAGGGGTTCTGGATAAGAAAGCAGTTTGACCAGTTAGTGATGTTGAAATATTCTAGGAACAACCACATATCCAGCATCTTGTAATTGGAGCATATGCCACTTAAAGGGGAAATCAGTAGTTGCTACATCCATTTTTGGACTAATAAATTAATGATATGTACTAGGCTTGGGCGGTATCCCGGGTGGCGCAGTGGTCTAGGGCACTGCATCGCAGTGCTAGCTGCGCCACCAGAGTCTCTGGGTTCGCGCCCAGGCTGGGCTGGGTTCGCGCCCAGGCTCTGTCGCAGCCGCAACCGGGAGATCCGTGGGGCGACGCACAATTGGCATAGCGTCGTCCGGGTTAGGGAGGGTTTGGCTGGTAGGGAGGGTTTGGCCGGTAGGGATATCCTTGTCTCAGTATGTAAAAAAAATAAAAAATAAAAAAATGTAATAAAATGTATACACTCTACTGTAAGTCGCTCTGGATAAGAGCGTCTGCTAAATGACTAAAATGTAAAATACCGACTTTGTGCCATACCGAGATATTCCGCGCTGAACACAAGGGGGCGCTGTTTTCAAAACCCACTGATACTCTGTAATCCAAAGGTTAGCAATGCTAACAAGTACATGTCAAATCCCATAGAGAATGCTATCTAAATGCTAACTAGCGCATTGCAAACATTTTGTACAGTTTATGACCTAAACTATACAACTATACAAGTAACTAAAAAAATGCTACTCACAGTTTGCTGCTCGCATAAAACAAATATTAGCCAGCAAGTCTCTTGATCCAGGAGGGAATTCTCTGCTGTAACCAAGTGAATGCTTGATTTTGTAAGAAGCTAACCACTTAGTTAAATAGTTAACTAGCTACTGAATTAGCAAACCAAATGCACAACTGCTGAGCATTTAACACATTTTAGACAGTTAACTTAGCTTGAATTGCAAACATTTAGTTGTGAATTCCATACTCTTAATTAGATCACCTGGCGCATACTGCACAACAGTGAGTGACAACAAACACCATCTGACTGGGGACTACTGTAAGCTTCATAAAAATGTGACAGGTGAAATGAAGAAAGCAATGTTCTTTATCTCCTAACGTATTGCACAAGTTGACTGCAAGTATTTACTTAAAAAGTAGCCACAAATATTCAAATGTTTTAAAACATTTTCAATATATTGTTTCAACTGTATTGACGGTATTGGAAAAACCATCCCGTGGCTTTTTCCAAATAACCCGGTATATACGGTACACTGCCAAGCCTAATATGTACCCATTGATTCTTGAAGTACTGTATACAACGTATAAATTTCTCATGAGCTAAGTTCAACTGATGTACCCCATCAGAACCTAATGTTTGTAAACAAAGTAAATGTAAACAAACATTAAATAGCCTTAAAACATGGTTAATACTCAAATTTGTATATCATGGACGTCCTTGCATCCATAGCTCTGTCTATGAATTTGAGAGTGGTTACATTTCTCCATCCCCATCCCTCAGCTTTTTACCAAAACAGGGGTGGGGACACCGCTTTATTATTGTTTCTACTGCTGATTATCGCTTTAAAAGCCAGTTGGAGAGCAGTACTTTAGTTCATTAAGTTGGTGAAAGTAGCAGAGAGGTAATGTAGTGAAAGTAGCAGACAGTTGATGTAGTGAAAGTAGCAGAGAGGCAATGTAGTGAAAGTAGCAGAGGTAATGTAGTGAAAGTAGCAGAGGTAATGTAGTGAAAGTAGCAGAGAGGTACTGTAGTGAAGAGGTACTGTAGTGAAAGTAGCAGACAGTTGATGTAGTGAAAGTAGCAGAGAGGTAATGTAGTGAAAGTATCAGAGAGGTACTGTAGTGAACGTAGTGAAGAGGTACTGTAGTGAAAGTAGCAGACAGTTGATGTAGTGAAAGTAGCAGAGAGGTAATGTAGTGAAAGTAGGAGAGGTACTGTAGTGAACGTAGCAGAGGTAATGTAGTGAAAGTAGCAGAGAGGTACTGTAGTGAACGTAGTGAAGAGATACTGTAGTGAAAGTAGCAGACAGTTGATGTAGTGAAAGTAGCAGAGGTAATGTAGTAAAAGTAGGAGAGGTAATGTAGTGAAAGTATCAGAGAGGTACTGTAGTGAACGTAGTGAAGAGGTACTGTAGTGAAAGTAGCAGAGGTACTGTAGTGAACGTAGTAAAGAGTTTAAGTAGTGAAAGTAGCAGAGAGGTAATGTAGTGAAAGTAGAAAGAGTGTATGTAGTGAAAGTAGCAGAGAGGTAATGTACTGTAGCGAAAGTAGCAGAAAGGTAATGTACTGTAGCGAAAGTTGCAGAAAGGTAATGTAGTGAAAGTAGCAAAGAGTTCATGTTGTGAAAGTAGCAGAGGTATTGTAGTGAAAGTAGAAAAGAGCTTATGTAGTAGAAGTAGCAGAGGTTATGTAGTGAAAGTAGCAGAGAGGTTATGTAGTGAAGTAGCATGGAGGTAATGTGGTGAAAGTAGCAGAGTTTATGAGGTGAAAGTAGCAGAGAGATAATGTACTGTAGCGAAAGTAGCATAAAGGTAATGTAGTGAAAGTAGCAGAGAGGTAATGGAGTGAAAGTAGTCATCTGACTAATGTCATTATAGAGCTCTAGACAAGAATCTTGCAGCATTGATTTTTTTATTGGCCAAAAATGTAAATTACTCTTATGTGCTGCAATATAATAATGCATTGCAGTTTCAATTTGCTGAAATCTGTCCGGTATCCTTCACATGACTTCAGACTATTGAGATGCACCCCAAGTGTCATGCATCACCATTTATGCACCAGTGATCCACCAGTCTCCATCCTGTCTTCTGATTAATCATTATTCTGCAACGTCATTAAACTCCTACCTTAGAGCTGAAGTGATTGTTACACAATGTGAAAAGTACCGACCCCCAGTGTAACCAACATGGCTTCCTGTAATCAGCCTTTTGAATGATACTTTTAATCCGTGGAAAGGAATTAGTTACTGTTCCCTGGAGTGCCTCAAATAATGCATGAGGGGGAGATAGATAATGCATTCAAAATACATGAGGGGGTGTCGTTTGAATAATGCATAGTATTAATTTGCTACGCAAGCGGGAGATGGATAGCGTTTCTATCTAATGGTGGAAATGGCTCTGATTGGAGCAATGGCTCTTAAGCATGCCTGTTGCTTTCCTGAGTTTAAACTGTTATTGGGCTTTTTACCAATTAAGCACCTACTTTTTCAATGATTGCCAAAAGCCATTTTCTACTCCCACAGTCCCACTGCATTGTGATGGGAGAAATATCCATCAGGAGAAAAGAGACTCATAGCACTTAAAGTTAGGTAAATTAGGTCTGACGGCAACGACAGTATTGTCCTGCAGAGCAACAGGCTAGTCTCTTGGTCCAGTAGATTATTGTCTTGAAAGCTGACTGCTCGTGAACAGGGGACTGAATCCTGGGGTTGGTCTATTTTACTTAAACGTGAGGGTTAAAAAAGGCCGGGGCAAGACAGGTTTGGTGGATTGATTGGTGCTGGAGAAATGAGGTGTGATCCTTGATGGTCCTTTACTGAATGAATGAATTACTGTACCTAATTACTGTACCTAATGTACAATATCAAATGATCCATTTTCATTGAAATTCCCTTTTAAGTCGTGGTGAAAGGGCATGTTCAGACTTCACATGAATGCAGACCAATTTTGCTCCTTCTAGACCAATTGCCTGGTTACATGGCGGGGGGCTGAGTAATGCTGAAATGAATTAAAGCTATCAGCTAATGGAGCCCAGTTTTGAGTCATACTTAGTAATCAGCCAGGCAACCATGCAAGCAGGCAACCAGGCAGGCGTACAGGCAGGCGTACAGGCAGGCAGGCAGGCTCGACCAACTCAGTCTGCTGTACTCTCACAGTCCTGAAGTGCTGGAACACAGGAGTGTGTGCCATTCCGAATGACAGTCTTCGAAATTGAAATATGCCCTAATTAATTGGATTTTGAAAAACTTCCGAATCAACTATCGAGGGTGGATTAAGAAAGGACAGGATTGATAATTAGAAATGGGCAATACATAAAAGACAGAGACTTCAATGTCAATCATCATAAAGTATGTCAAAAGCAGTTAGGCCAACATTAAATCACAGTTGCCAGTGGGGGGTTCATCATTGGGGGGGATCGATACAGTTACATAACGCAATATTATTTTTGGATGATATATTGATATTTAACCCCAAGTATCAAGTGTATATGTATGTATAGGTATGTATTTTTATTTAATTTTTTTACAAAAAATGCTAGGTAGCGTTAGCTAGCTAGTCGGCTGTACCTACGCCAGAACGTCGGTATTTTTCATCCAATAGCTTGGCCTTAATCTTCTCTTAATAGAGAGCCAACGTGTTTTCAGCACTTTTATTTCAATACTGAATGCCCTTTACCTCATTCTACTATAGTCATGGATTTAAATACTAGGAGCACTTGATTTACAGAACCAGTCAAAAGTTTGGACACGCCTACCCATTCAAGGGTTTTTCTTTTTTTATATACTATTTTCTACATTGTTGAATAATAGCGAAGACATCAACACTTTTAAATAAGACATATGGAATCATGTAGTAACCAAAAAAGTGTTAAACAAATACACATATATTTTAGTAGCCACACTTTGCCTTGATGACAGCTTTGCACACTCTTGGCATTCTCTCAACCAGTTTCATGAGGTAGTCATCTGGAATGCATTTCAATTTTTTATTTTTTTATTTTTTATTTCACCTTTATTTAACCAGGTAGGCTAGTTGAGAACAAGTTCTCATTAACAGGTGTGCCTTGTTAAAAGTTAATTTGTGGAATTTCTTTCCTTCTTAATGCATTTGAGCTAATCAGTTGTGTTGTGACAAGGTAGGTGGGGTATACAGAAGATAGCCCTATTTGGTAAAAGACCAAGTCCTTATTATGGCAAGAACAGCTCAAATAAGCAAAGAGAAACGACAGTCCATTACTTTAACATATGAAGGTCAGTCAATCTGGAAAATGTCAAGAACTTTGACAGTTTCTTCAAGTGCAGTCGCAAAAACGATCAAGCGCTGTGATGAAACTGTCTCTCATGACGACCGCCAAAGGAAAGGAAAACCTCGAGTTACCTCTGCTGCAGAGAATAAGTTCATTAGAGAGTTACCAGCCTCAGAAATGGCAGCCCAAATAAATGCTTCACAGAGTTCAAGTAACAGACACATCTCAACATCAACTGTTCAGAGGAAACTGCGTGAATCAGGCCTTCATGGTTGAATTTCTGCAAAGAAACCACTACTAAAGGACAGCAATAAGAAGAACAGAATTGCTTGGACCAATAAACACGAGCAATGAACATTAGACCGGTGGAAATCTGTTCTTTAGTCTGATGAGTCCAAATTTGAGATTTTTGGTTCCAACTGCGTGGCTTTGTGAGACGCAGAGTAGGTGAACGGATGATCTCCGCATGTGTGGTTCCCACTGTGAAGCATGGAGGAGGTGTGATGGTGTGGGGGTGCTTTGCTGGTGACACTGTCAGTGATTTATTTAGAATTCAAGGCACACTTAACCAGCATGGCTACCACAGCATTCGGCAGCGATACGCCATCCCATCTGGTTTGCGCTTAGTGGGACTTTAATTTGTTTTTCACAGGACAATGACCCAACAGGCTGTGTAAGGGCTATTTGACCAAGAAGGAGAGTGATGGAGTGCTGCATCAGATGACCTGGCCTCCACAATCACCCAACCTCAACCCAATTGAGATGGTTTGGGATGAGCTGGACTGCAGAGTGAAAGAAAGGCAGACAACAAGTCCTCAGCATATGTGGGAACTCCTTCAAGACTGTTGGAAAAGCATTCCAGGTGAAGCTGGTTGAGAGAATGCCAAGCGTGTGCAAAGCTGTCATCAAGGCAAAGGGAGGCTACTTTGAAGAATCTCAAATATATTTTTATTTGCTTAACACTTTTTTGCTTACTACATGATTCCATGTGTTTTTTTCATCGTTTTAATATCTTCACTATTATTCTACAATGTAGAAAATAGTAAAAAGAAAGAAAAACCCTTGAATGAGTAGGTGCGTCCAAACTTTTGACTGGTACTGTAGCTCGGTCAGCACTGCCAGGTATGTAACAAGAGTTTTCTTGTTTGGAACCCTTCCATTGGTCCTTAAGTGCAAGCTCTGCTTACATTTTGTGCATATACACACTTTGGGGGGGAAAAGCATGTTGTTGTAGTCAAATTAATGTAGTGATATCCTGACATAAGTGTAACTTCAAAGCTGTTTACAAGGGAGCATTGATTTTAAAGCATTGGACTGGTGTAAGTGTTGGCTGGAGGGAGTTTCCACCACGGTGGGAAGTGTTCCAAGTGCACACTTGAGGAGAAGGGTTGAGAACCTGGACGCTGCCCAAGAGATCTGTGCAGTCTTAGGTAGCACACCTGGTGTATAGATGCCTGTAAGATTAAGACTATCCAACAATCACTGTGTCGTTGCACTGATGGGTACACACATGCATGAACGCGGAGTACACACACACACACACACACACACCACACACAGACTGTTCCCAGGAAGCAGCATACTGAGTTCCTTCCCACTCTGTAAAGTTATGAGTACATGTGTGTAGCAGAAATGGTGGAAAGTGGGGGGGGGAGCCTGTGTACAACAGCTCAACATGACAGACAGGAGGCCGGGGCGGAGGAGCCAGTGTACAACAGCTCAACATGACAGACAGGAGCCTGGGGCGGAGGAGCCAGGTACAACAGTCAACATGAAGACAGGGCCTGGGGCGGAGGACCAGGGTACAACAGCTCAACATGACAGACAGGAGCCTGGGGCGGAGGAGCCAGTGTACAACAGCTCAACATGACAGACAGGAGCCTGGGGCGGAGGAGCCATGTACAACAGCTCAACATGATAGACAGGAGCCGGGGCGAGGAGCCAGGTACAACAGCTCAACATGACAGACAGGAGCCTGGGGCGAAGGAGCCAGGGTACAACAGCTCAACATGACAGACAAGAGCCGGGGCGAGAAGCCAGTGTACAACAGCTCAACATGACAGACAGGAGCCTGGGCGGAGGAGCCAGGGTACAACAGCTCAACATGACAGACAGGAAGCTGCATGTAGACAGACTGTGTCATGTTTGTCATTGATTATCATGTCTTGTCCCTGTGCTTCCCTCTGCTGGTCTTATTAGGGTCTTTCTCTTTCTCTCTCTCTCTTCCTCCTCCCTCTCCCTCCTCCCGCTCTCTCTCTCTCTATCCGTTCCGTTCCTGCTCCCAGCTGTTTCTCATTCTCCTAACGACTCATTTACTCTTTCACACCTGTCCCCTATTTTGCCCTCTGATTAGAGTCCCTATTTCTCCCTCTGTTTTCCGCTTCTGTCCTTGTCGGATTCTTGTTTGATGTTTGCTGTTCCTGTGTCCTTGTTCCGCCCTGTCGTGTTCTTTGCCTTCTTCAGATGCTGCGTGTGAGCAGGTGTCTATGACAGCTACGGCCAGTGCCTTCCTGAAGCGACCTGCAGTCGGTGGTCGCGTCTCCAGTCGTTCCTCTCTATTGACGAGAGGATTTCAGTTTCCTGTTTTGGATTTACCATTGATATTATCCAGGAGAATCATTATTTGTTTAATACTGGAATAAAGACTCTGTTACTATTACGTCGCTTTTGGGTCCTCATTCACCAGCATAACAGACTGTCACTTTAAGCCCAGGGCTAGAGTTGCACAGCAGGTGCTGAGAAGTGGCCCAGCCGGGGGCCAGTGGTAACCCTATCTGAGGCACTGGCTGGGGTTTGACGCACACCCACACAGATGAGTGTTGACTGTGCAGGGATGTAGGCTACTGAACTGAAGGTGTGGGGTAGGAATAGTTTGTCTGACTGGCTTGTCAATTGTTTCAGTCAGTGTCCATGATAGCTGTCTGGATTAAAGCTGAATGAGCAGAGGTACTGAAAGAGAAGGCTAATTTTGCGAGCCATATTGGGAATCTCGCTCTGCTTTCTTGTATCATATGAATGTCTGTCGAGAGAGACTACTGAAAGAGGAGTCTATGGGTGCTTCCCAATTCACCCACACTTCTCCCAAAGTGTGCACTTGCACACTCCCTGTCATTGATTTTAAAGCATTATTTTACCTTTATTTAACTAGGCAAGTCAGTTAAGAACAAATTATTATTTTCAATGACGGCCTAGGTTAACTGCCTTGTTCAGGGGCAGAACGACAGATTTGTACCTTGTCAGCTCGGGGATTGCAACCTTTCGGTTACTAGTCCAATGCTCTAACCACTAGGCTACGCTGCCGCCCCATTAGACTGGTGTAAGTATTGGCAGGAGGGAGTTTCCACCACGACGGGAAGTGTTCAAGTGCACACTTCAGGAGAGGGGTTGAGAACATGGACGCTACCCAATAGATCTGTGCAGTCTAAGGTAGCACACCTGGTATATAGAATTAAGCCCGATAATGAATGACCTTTTTCTATTCTTTCATTCATTACAGTGTGACATAGAAGTGCGCTAGAGGTCTGATTACCGATGATGTCACCTTAGGGAAATCATTGCCCCGTCTGTGGGATCTCCCCCACCCCTACTTGCACAGCACATTAATCTCTCTTTAGACCTGATGCTTCTCTGGGATTTTAATTAACATGATTTCCTATTTTCTGATGGTGTGAAAATGCTTAGTTAGTGAATCCACGTCATATTTTGGTGGCTAATTTGCAATTGACTATCAGGGTGGTGTACCTACTTGGTACTTTACAGCTGTTAGGCCATGTCAAAATGTGTTTTCATAGAATTCCTTGTTTCTGCTTTGCTCAAATGAAGGGTATTGTTGTGGGTGACTGTAATTAGTCAATAATTAAGATGCTCCCCATAAGGCCGGGAAAGTGAGCTTTTGATAGGATTATGTGTAGGCGGCAGGCAGCAGCAACACACAATAACTGCTAGGTAGAGTCTACCAAATGTTAGCGTTGATCATTTTTGTCATTTCAAAGTGCTAATTCGTGTATTTTACACTGGTAGTTGGTTTTCAGTTTGATAATTGCTGAAAGCACTCTTAAATTATTTTGAAGGGAGACATTTTACTTTTATTTTAAGTTATTTTCCTCTTAACATCAAAGTTTGTTTACTATTTGAATAAATCGTAAATAGATGTATTCACACATTTAGTTGTGAGCACCAATATGTTTTGTTGCATGTGATGAGAGGTGTTATGTTTCCCTTGACACCTAACCAGATATCTTTCCTCCAAAAGAGATTTCCTTGCACAAAATACACTCATTTCAAAGGCATTTTTGTTCTATTTTCACACAGAATTAATCTAAAACACAGGAGGACCTTATTCAGTGATACAACTGTACCTGTGACTTATTTGACTCAATCCTCTTCGCCCCTTTTGGGATCATAGGGTGTCCACCATTGCACTCGTCCTCACTCTTTTCCATGCAAGGTCTTTTGTACCTGTGGGTTTGTTGGACTAACTGTTCTCCTCTTTTTTCTTCTCCAGCTGTCCCTTTCCCGCCAAGTCACCGGCTCACAGCCAAGGAGGTGTTTGACAGTGATGGGAAGCCCAAAGTGGACGTGCTCAAAGGCCACCTGACCAAGGAGGGCCGCGTGGAGGAGAGCGTAGCCCTCAGACTCATCGGAGAGGGAGCGGCCATCTTGAGGGCTGAGAAGAACCTGCTAGACATAGAGGCACCCGTGACAGGTTAGTGAGTAAAGCGCACACATGAATATACAGTAGACACATGTGCGCACACACACACCCCTACCGCCTGCTCACGTGTTATTCAAAAAATATTACATAATTTTCTTCATAACGTACTTTCGTTCTTACGAATTCCAATTTGTTTGTAGCTAACGTTAGCTAGATTATCTAGGTGGCCAACGTTAGGGTTAAGGGTTAAACTTAGGTTACATGCTAGCTAAGTATTTAAATGTTTAGGGTTAGCGTTAGCTAACATGCTAGCTAAGTAGTTAAAAAGTAGTAAGTAGTTGCAAAGTTGCTAAAATGCTAAAGTTGTCCATGATGTGATTCAAACATGCAACGTTTGGGTTGCTAGACCTTTACGTTACACGCCCACCCATCCTCCCCAACCAACATCCCTCCTATCATTTCTGTCTTAAGTAACCTCAGTCTGTATCTGTGATTGAAGTGCACTGTATACAATTATTTTTTGTGTGCCTGTGTCATGGATTCCCCCGGTACTGCTGCTCATTCCGTGTACCAGTTCCGGAGGTCTACGTCACCCCTCTAGGCGTCACTGAACTGTCTCATTACGCACACCTGATTCCAATTCCCCTGATTAGTAATTGTATATATGTGCCCTCTGTTCACCATTGTCTTGTCGGTTATTGTTCCCATGTCCGTTGGTCTGTGAGTACCTGTGCTTTGTTATTTCGGCTTTCGTGCTGCGTGTATTGTGCACTTGTTATTACGTGTCTCGTCCCGTGTATTGTTGTGCATTTTTTATTACGGGTCTCGCCCCATGTATTGTTATTACAGGTAGGGTTGCAAAGGGTCGCAAACTTTTCAGTAAATTTCCGGAATTTTTCCAGAAATTTTCCATGGGAAGTTAAGCCCTGGAATTTGGGGAATTTTGCTTAAATTCTTTTAAAAAAGTTAGCTTATAACAGTGAACCTTTTTTGTGGGATACACATAAGGCAATTTTGGTTAAACTATCCCCAATTCAATGGAATTCAAACCCTCTGCATGCACAGTGCATTCTTCCATCACATGTGCAGTGTACTCTTCCATCACATATACAGCTGATTCCCAAGATCTTGCACACTAATGAGATGCAATTGAGCCCACGCTGCTACACTGTCTGAGCCAAGGACTACATGCTTTCTGGTAGGTTTTAATTACAATACTGTGTGGGTGAATATATTTTAATGACATACATGATTTTTTGTTAACTAGTAAATAGTAGCCTACAGGAAAGTGTGTTTAAATAATTTATAACTTAACAATTTCTGCTAGTTAGGTTTTGCTATCATGTGGGTTTAACCTTGCTGAGCCTGCTAACTGAGGAGTGTTAATTAACCTGTTTCCATACATGTTTAATTTTAAAACATTTATCTTACAAAAGGAGTTGTTTAATCTAACGGCTTAACTATTTATCTGTACATGGAATTGTATTTGTTATTTAAAAAATAAAAAAAAATCTAATCTTTACAGGAAAATGCCACGGGCACTATCTGATGTGTGGAGACATTTCACTGCAGCTAATGTAGAAGAAAAAGCTGTGTACATTTGCAAATACTGTGCCAAATCATAAGTGAAGGATGCAACAAAGATGCAGAATAATTTGGCCAAGTGTATAAAGTTCCAACAAGCAACTTCTGACACAAGTCCCTCTACTTCTATTTGAGGTGAAAATTATGAATCAGACACCTTATCGATAGCAACAGCTCATGGTCCTCCTGGAATCAGAATTTTCTTGGACTCAATGGAGGAACGTAGTCAAAGTAATGCTGATGAATGTCTTGCTCGAGCTGTGATTGCAACTGGTTCACCTCTGATGCTCACAGGCAATGTGTATTGGAAGAGATTTCGGAATGTTCTTCGCCCAGCATACACCCCTCCAACCAGACATGCTTTATCTATTCATTTGCTGGATGTAAGAGAAGAAATCCATACTGCCCTGCCCACTTCACTGTTACTCCAAGCAGAGGAAACTGCAGTTCTGAAATACATCAAAAAGCGTGAAGACTTCTGCCTGAAGCCCATACACACCGCAGCTTACATGTTGGACCCCAAGTATGCTGGCAAGAGCATCCTGTCTGGTGCAGAGATCAACAAGGTCTATGGTGTCATCACTACCGTGTCTCACCACCTTGGCCTGGATTAGGGCAAGGTTCTTGGCAGTCTGGTGAAGTACACTTCCAAGCAAGGGCTTCTGGATGGAGATGCAATATGGCAGTCGTGCCAACATATCTCATCAGCCACCTGTTGGAAGTGACTTTGTGGATCTGAGGCTCTTTCCCCTGTTGCCTCCATCATCCTCCAAATTCCACCAACATCAGCCCCCTCAGAGCGCCACTGGTACTTGTTTGGGAACACACACACCAAAGCACACAACAGGCTGACCAATACAAGGGTTGAAAAATTGGTGGCCATCCGGGCAAATCTGAGACTTTTGAGCCTGACAACGAGCCATGTTCAACAAGGTTGGAAAGTGACAGTGAAGATGAGGCCTCAGAGTCTGATGTTCAAGAGGTGGACATTGAGGAGGTCCAGGGAGAAGAAATGGAAAGCCTGAGAGGAAGACAACCAAAGCTTTAGTTTCTAGACTATCATTTTAAGATGTATGTTGAAAACGTTTTTGGGAGATGCGATGGATCATTGGGGATCATTCAATATTCCCTTTCTTTTGTTGTTCAGTGAAATCATCCCATGTGAAGAGTCAACTCATTTAATTAAAGTTCAATTCGTAACCAAATTGTTTTTAAAATTTCTATTGGAAGGATTTAATAATTTTGCAATTATGTCTACTTATGATAAGGTAAAAGGTTTATGTTTCTGTCTCCATATGATAGGGTAAATATATCCAATGTAAAAAAACATCTACATTTAAATGGTATTAATATTAATTTGCATATATTCCCGTTAATTCCCATATATTCCCGTTAATTCCCACGGAAAGTTTCCACCTCTGATATTCCCCAAAATGTGCAACCTAAGTATGGGTCTCGTCCCGTGTATTTATTAGAGGTTTAACCTCGCTCTTTTGTTTTGGTTACATCCCTGTGTTTTTGTATACGTGTTTGTTTTGGGCTTCGTCCCCGTGCCTTTCATGGCATGTTGTATTTTTGTGTGGAGTATTAAAATCCCCCTATTACGTATTCCTCGCCTGGCTCTGTTTCAATCCTTTATACAACGTGACAGCCTGCAATAAGTATTTTGTGTCTGTTTACAATAATCTGTGATACTGGGTTGTGTGGTCGCTGAATTTTACAGTACCCAAAGTCATACTGTGATGTTACAGTATCATGGGGAAAATAACTGTGTAGCTAAATACTGCAATGCAGGTTTGATTGGATGTTATCCCTCCTCCCTCTCTCTGGGGAGCCCTTACCCAACCTTCTACCTTTTCCACATCCCCTGAGTACGTCAGATACCGCCGGCTTTCAGGGATGTGCGTGGGCTCTGCTGCCGAACACCAGAACGCTATAACACAGCACAGGGCCAAGAGTACTTAAACTCGTTCAGTCTGACCAACCAAGGCGTCACTATGTGTTCAAATGCCTTTTGGTACATACACGACTTGAAAAGGTCAATTACTCTGTCAACACACACACACACACACACACACACACACACACACAACACACACACACACACACACACACACACACACCAACACACACACACACACCCACACACACACACACACACAACACACACACACAATCAACGTTTTGGCCCTCTTGAGGAAGATTAAGAGAGGGTATATTTCATAAAGCATATTGTGTGAGCCATTGAAATGTATTGAACTTCAATATGATTCCTAAACATTTGTTAGGAGATACACTAAACCTTAGTTGATTTTTAAGTTTGTTATTTTTGTTTAATCATTTGTCATTTTTATATGACCTGTCCTTTTTGGGTGATTTCTGACACGTTGATAAGAAATGGTCAGGAGATGTGCTGGTCCATATGTATAGATGCAAACCTATTGTTCTCTGTCACTCCCTTAAGTCAAGTGTCTCAGTAATACCCCAATTATACTTCATAATGAGCTTCTTTGATATTGGTTTAGTAAGAGGCAGAGGGCCAGTCCTCGGAACTAATGGCAATAGAGCACTTCCAGGAAGATTCCAAAGATAAATGGCCTTCATCCATCTCCTTTATATGTTTTGTTTTAGACTCTATTGCGCTAACATCGTACAACCATCTGGATGTCTCGCGAGCTTACATTCAGCAGTAATCAGTCTGGTACTTACAAGGCTACTATTGTGCAGCCTTCAAGGAAACACATCAGATATTCTCTGTCTCTCTAGTCCCCACACCAGAAGTCATTATTCTACCATTTGGCCCTGGCTAATGTAAATGTGACTGTCTGGGTTTGAATCCAGGTCTCCGGTGCACAGCAAAGATGTGTTAGCCCCTTAAGCTAAAGCCAAGGCATTAGCTTGGGTACGGCTGACGGGCTGGTAGACACAGCTACTTACATGAGACTCAAACCCATGATCTTACATTGCCATTCCAGCAAACCGGGAACATTCCCAGAACATAAGCTAAGATTTTTATAACATTAGGATAATAACATTCCAAAAACATTCAGTAAAATATTGTGCACAACATCGCGGATAGTGATGCACAACATCACTATCCGCGCTACAGAGGATAGTGTGTACAGCCATGTACATCACTGGGGCCGAGCTCCCTGCCATCCAGGACCTCTGTACCAGGCGGTGTCAGAGGAAGGACCCTAAAAATTGTCAAAGACTCCAGCTACCCAAGTCATAGACTGTTCCCTCTGTTTCCACGCGGCAATCGGTACTGGAGCGCCGAGTCTGGTACCAAAAGGCTCCTGAACAGCTTCTTTCTACCCCCAAGCCATAAGACTTCTGAAAAGTTAATCAAATGGCCACCCTGACTATTTGCATTGACCCCTTTTATTTGCACGGACTCTCTTGCACCAGCTCTATGCACACTCACTGGACTCTACCCACACACACTACACTGACTTTCCCAACATACACACTTCATACACTCACACACTACACACACACACACACACACACACACCTAACACGCACATATGGATATTGACACCACTCACACAGACACACTTTCACTCTGCATATGCTGCTGCTACTCTGTTTATTATCTATCCTGATTGCCTAGTCACTTATACCCATACCTACATGTACATATTACCTCAACTACCTCGTAACCCTGCACATTGACTCGGTACCGTTACTCCTTGTATATAGCCTTATTATTGTTATTTTGTGTTACTATTTTATATTTCTGCATTGTTGGCAAAGGGCTCCTAAGTAAGCATTTCACTGTAAAGTCTACAACTCTTATATTCGGCGCAAGTGACAAATGTAACTAATTTAATTTGACTCAAACCCATTTTCTTGCATATAACAAGCCCATAATATTATGTGACTCAAACCCATTGCCTTATTAAGGTGATGATTGAAGATGGCATGGTGCCTACAGATGTAAGATCTTAATTTGATCACTCTTTTGTTGCTGAAAATTTTCCTGCACAACAGGAAGTGCAAACTTGTAGTGTATTGGAGGTTTAAAAAAAAATCCATTCTTTATAATCCACATAATAATTCACATTTCCTGTTGCTGTAGGATTATTTTCCTGCTGAAGCAAACTGGTTCAAATTAAGATCCTACATCTGTAGACGCTGTGCTGCTGTACCTCTATTTGTGGCTGAGTGTTGCACAATGTACTGTAAAAAAATGTCTCCACTGTCTCTGCCACGATCACAAATCATAGTGCCATGCGAGGTTTTCACTTATTAGATAATAAGGGAGCGAAGGGCAGTGGTTGCTATGTGTTAGGTGTTGTGTTATAACAAAATGGTGTCTGTTTTAGTGTACATCTCATTAAAGTGGAACTGACAGTATTTTAACTACATTTTGGATGTGAAACAAACAGACAATCATAATATCAGTCAAAAACATTAAATTCCCAGTTTATGCTTCAAACCCAACTTTTTAAGAGGTTTTATAAATGGGTTATATTTTACTCAAAATTCCATGAATTACAGTAAGGCATTGTTGGCAGAATAGATGGATGCAGTTCAATGCATGATTCATATAACTCACCAATTTTTTAATTTTTAATTTTACCTTTATTTAACTAGGCAAGTCAGTTAAAAACAAATTCTTATTTTCAAAGATGGCCTAGGAACAGTGGGTTAACTGCCGTTAACAGATTTTCACCTTGTCAGCTTGGGGATTCGATCTTGCAACCTTTCGGTTATTAGTCCAACGCTCTAACTACTAGGCTACCTTCCGCCAGGTCATAATTTTGGACTACCAATACATTTCTTGGTGGTCCAAAAATATTGCTGTCAGGTTGTAGATTTCAGCTGGCCTGGTACATTGTTTGCTGCCACGACCCATTCAGAATGCACAGTTTCAGTTTCAAAACGGACAACTATAACTAACATGCTGACCAGACCGGACACGTCGCGTGCGCGAGCGTCGCAAAATAAATTTAGAAACCCATGTTATTCAATTATTGCACCCACACTGCTTGCGTGCGCCAACGATGTGACACCAAGGGCTAAAATAGATGTTGTTCCTATTTCTAACGCAGATCGCGCTGCAAGTCCTGCCTCTCCCATCTCCTCTTGGTTTATAGAAGCAGGTACCCACGTGCCATCTCCTCATTGGTTTATAGAAGCAGGTACCCACGTGCCAACCACGTGGGTGATAGAAAGACTAAAACTGTTTTGCCGGTAATACATTGAAAGTTTAGATGCGATCACCATATAATTTAAACATGAACCTGCGTGTCGTGATCGCGTTTGGTGTGGGGGGGCAAAATAAATGTATGCACGATAGCGCACGCGCGCAGCCGGTTTGGGCAAGGTGTAATAAGGCTGGGAATGTCAATACAATCAAAATAGCAAGGGCAATGACCACAAGTCAGTCATAACGTGGCTAATAGGCTAGTGCACATGTGTCAAACACAATGCCCATGGGCCGAATAGGACACACAAGTGCGTATAAATGAGTCAACATTTGAGTCAGCTACTTTAACGAAGTACAGCCAGATGCGCTCACATTGTTGAATTCAACTTCAATTCCGCTGCTTTCGTGTGTCCGGGTAACAGCGGAGAGAAAGTGAACAGACACATGTCACAGTCTGAGCTTAGGCTACTATAAAATGTTGCAGTCGTTTTTTAAAGCTTGACCATTTATAACCAAAAAACTAAACCTGCAACAAACACCATGGAAAACAGAAACATCTAGGCCTATTACAGCAACATTTGAGCAGAAGCCTAATATATTTTGAGTGCACCTTACAGCAATGCTGCATTCAATCGCACCGGTGATCCATACAGTGCAAAAAATATATATTCATTACCGGTCAAAGGTTTTAGAACACCTACTCAATCAAGGTTTTTTCTTTATTTTTACTATTTTCTACATTGAAGAATAGTAGTGAAGACATCAAAACTGATAACACATATGGAATCATGTAGTAAGCAAAAAAGTGTTAAACAAATCAAAATATTTTTTCTATTTGAGATTCTTCAAATAGCTACCCCTTTGCCTTGATGACAGCCTTGCACACTCTTGGCATTCTCTCAACCAGCTTCACCTGGAATGCTTTTCCAACAGTCTTGAAAGAGTTCCCACATATGCTGAGTGTATCAGTATAACTTTAGTCCATCCCCTCGCCCCAACCCGGGCGTGAACCAGGGACCCTCTGCACACATCAACAACAGTCACCCACGAAGCATCGTTACCCATCGCTCCACAAAAGCCGCGGCTCTTGCAGAGCAAGGGGAACCACTACTTCAAGGTCTCAAAGCGAGTTACGTAACCGATTGAAACGCTATTAGCGCGCACCACCGCTAACTAGCTATCCATTTCACATCCGTTACACTCACCCCCCTTTCGACCTCCTCCTTTTCCGCAGCAACCAGTGATCCGGGTCAACAGCATCAATGTAACAGTATAACTTTATGGCGTCCCCTCGCCCCAACGCGAACTAGGGACCCTCTGCACACATCAACAACAGTTACCCACGAAGCGTCGTTACCCATCGCTCCACAAAGGCCGCGGCCCTTGCAGAGCAAGGGGAACCACTACTTCAAGGTCTCAAAGCGAGTGACGTAACCGATTGAAACGCTATTAGCGCGCACCACCGCTAACTAGCTAGCCATTTCACATCCGTTACATGAGCACTTGTTGGCTGCTTTTCCATCACGCTGCGGTCTGACTCATCCCAAACCATCTCAATTTGGTTGAGGTCGGGGGATTGTGGAGGCCAGGTCATCTGATGCAGCACTCCATCACTCTCCTTGGTAAAATAGCCCTTACACAGCCTGTGTTGGGTCATTGTCCTGTTGAAAAACAGTCCCACTAAGCCCAAACCAGATGGGATGGCATATCACTGCAGAATGCTGTGGTAGCCATGCACTCCCACACCACCACACCATCACACGCAAAGCACTCCCACACCATCACACCTCCTCCTCCATGCTTCACGGTGGGAACTACACATGCGGAGATAATCCGTTCACCAACAACGCGTCTCACAAAGACACGGCGGTTGGAACCTAAAATCTCCCATTTGAAATCCAGACCAAAGGACACATTTCTACCTGTCTAATGTCCATTGCTCGTGTTTCTTGGCCCAAGCAAGTCTCTTCTTATTATTGGTGTCCTTTAGGAGTGGTTTCTTTGCAGAAATTCGACCATGAAAGCCTGATTCACACAGTTTCCTCTGAACAGTTGATGTTGAGATATATCTGTTACTTGAACTCTTGTTACTTGAAATGCTTCACATTTATTTGGGCTGCAATTTCTGAGGTTGGTACCTCTAATGAACTTATCCTCTGGGTCTTCTATTCCTGTGGCGTTCCTCATGAGAGCCAGTTTCATCATAGCGCTCAATGTTTTTTGCGACTGCACTTGCAGAAACTTCCAGTTCTTGAAATGTTCCATATTGACTGACCTTCATGTCTTAAAATAATGATGGACAGTCATTTCTCTTTGCTTTTTTGAGCTGTTCTTGCCATAATATGGACTTGCTCTTTTACCAAATAGGGCTATCTTCTGTATACTCCCCTTCCTTGGCTCAAACGCATTAAGAAGGAAAGAAATTACACAAATTCACTTTTAACAAGGCACACCTGTTAATTGCAATGCATTCCAGGTGACTACCTCATGAAGCTGGTTGAGAGAATGCCTAGAGTGTGCAAAGCTGTCATCAAGGCAAAGGGTGGCAACTTTAAAGAATCTCAAATATAAAATATATTTTGATTTGTTTAACACTTTTTTTGGTTACTACATGATTCCATATGTGTTATTTCATAGTTTTGATGTCTTCACAATTATTCTACAATGTAGAATAATAAAAGTAAATAAAAAACCTTGAATGAGTAAGGGTTGCAGCATATTATGCACCTCTGCAAGCATAGCAGCAAAGTTTGGACAAATATTATTTATCTCTTTTTTAATATGTTAAAATGATATACTGTATATAGCATCCTATGTACATAAGTGGACATTTTAAAGGGCCGTATTTTCTTAATATAACAATGGCCAGTTTGGGTAGCAGTTGTAAAAAATAAATGTCTGGCCCGAGAATTCATTGTGTTTTTTTAAGATGGTCCGTGTGCTGTTTGAGTTTGACAGCCCTGGGCTAGCGTATCTACACTGAACAAAAATATAAAGTATAATGTAAAGTGTTGGTCCCATGTTTCATGAGCTGAAATAAAAGATCCCAGAAATGTTCCATGCGAACAAAATGCTTATTTCTCTCAAATTTTGTGCACACATTTGTTTACATCCCTATTAGTGAACATTTCTAATTTTCCAATATAATCCATCCACCTGACAGTAGTGGCATTTAAAGAAGCTGATTAAACAGCATGATCATTACACAGGTGCACCTTGTGCTGGGGACAATAAAAGGCCACTCTAAAATTGGCACATCAAATTTTGTCACATAACACAATGCCACAGATGTCAAGTTGAGGGAGCATGCAATTGGCATGCTGACTGCAGCAATATCCACCAGAGCAGTTGCCAGATAACTGAATGTTAATTTCTCTAACATAAGCTGCCTCCAACGTCGTTTTAGAGAATTTGGCTGTATGTCCAACCTGCAGTATGTCAAACCTGCCACACAAACACAGCCGTATGGCGTAATGTGGGCGAGCGGTTTGCTGATGTCAACGCTGTGAACAGAGTGCCCCATGGTGGCGGTGCGGTTATGGCATGGACAGGCATAAGCTACGGACAATGATCACAATTGCATTTTATCGATGGCAATTTGAGATACCGTGGCGAGATCCGGCCCATTGTCGTGCTGTTCATTCGTCGCAATCACCTCATGTTTCAGAATGATAATGTCGCAAGGATCTGTACACAATTCCTGGAAGCTGAAAATGTCCCAGTTCTTCCATGGCCTGCATAGTCACCAGACATATCACCCATTGAGCATGTTTGGGATGGTTGAATTGACGTGTACAACAGCGTGTTCCAGTTCCCGCTAATATCCAGCAACTTCGCACAACCATTGATGAGGAGTGGGACAACATTCCACAGGCCACAATCAACAGCATGATCAACTCTATGCAAAGGAGATGTGTCGCGCTGCAGGAATCGAATAGTGGTCACACCAGATTATTTAAGGTATCTGTTACCAACAGACGCATATCTGTATTCCGAGACATGTGAAATCCATATGAGGATGTCATGTCATTGGAGGAGAGGGTGAGTGACCAACTTTTTCCCCTCATATCGTTTTTCGTTGGCTACAGCTAGAGATGCTGCCGGTTTCATTTGGTTAGCTAGCAAGAAATGTGAATCGCTTTGCTAGCCAGCTATGCTGATCTTGAATGACTGTTATCCACAGTTAGCATATCTCTTAGTTGTCAATCAAATGTGTTGGGCGTGCAGGCAAGTTCCCATTTAATTGTCAAAACGTGGGTTGGGACAAAAATGCATTGGCAGGCAAGCTGCAGAAGGACGTGCAGGCTACTATTCCCCATTGTTTATCAGTGAAATTTTGACTGCCAACTAGTTGAAAAAGTTTGAGGTTTATCTGATGTTCCCTCGTTAGATTTTAGCTCATCCAGCTCTGGCTAGCATTAGTTGTTGATGATATGCATTGGCTGTCACGCCCTGACCATAGAGAGCCTTTTATTCTCTATGTTGGTTAGGTCGGGGTGTGACTAGGGTGGGTTATCTAGGTTGTTGTATGTCTATGTTGACCTGGTATGGTTCCCAATCAGAGGCAGCTGTTTATCGTTGTTTCTGATTGGGGATCATATTTAGGCAGCCATTTCCCCACTGTGTTTTGTGGGATCTTGTTTGGAGTTAGTGCATGTTGCACCTCTTATGTTACGGTTCGTTGTTTGTTTCTTTTTTTGTTTTGTAAGTTTCACGAAATAAAGATGTCGAACTCAGAGTACGCTGCGCCTTGGTCCGTTTATTCATTAGATGATCGTGACATTGGCAACTGAGGGGAAGAGAGCCTACCTTTTCATGGTTGTTTGATCAATAGGATTGTGAAGTTCCCAAATGTAGGAGGACTTATGTGTTATTTACATATTTGCAGAAATCCATTAAGGTGTATTTTTTGCTCTAAAGTCGCGCTGCTGCCTGTAAACACACAGTCCAGTTAAAAGTAAATGATGGCAGGCCCGTGTGTGGCTTATGTGCTTATAGGCCAACTGTAGCTCTGATTGGCTATGGCGTACCGGTCTGCGCAGACACCAGTCCTGGACAGGACAGATGTTTTTATTTGGTTTTATTTACTGCAGTGTCTATTAATTGACCTAACGCACTGAAGCTTTCCAGCTGTTGCTATAGAATTTTCACAAATGCCTTACTATACGTCATTCCCAAACATTCTATGAAGGTGTCATATTTTGTCAGTTCCACTTTAAATCACAGTGGTAGCAGATCAGTTGAGAACGTTACCTTTGTCATACCACACAAGTTGGTGTCATGTCATTGTGGTTGTTCCTTTTAATTCTGTCATTCTATGATTGTGTTTTTTTGATTGTGCTCATAGAATATGCTTGATAGCTCCATAATGCTGTATGTGTGGTCCCCATCTCATTCTCTGCAGATAGTATGCAAGCCATACCTCTCATTCGATAGTCAAGAAAAAAGCCTGGAGCTGCAATTCATCATTGTTATCTTCCAGAGAAATCAGTTGTATGTGATTGGTTGTGAAGTAGAATGGCGAGTCAGAGAAAAGGCTTGGTGGTGTGTTGGTTGTGAATCAGCCTGTAGAGCCAGGGGGTAGGAGTTAACATGAGACACTTGTACACCCACTCCTACACCCACCCCTCTCCTACTCAACAGTTCTGTTCTACGGCAATGATACACACACACACACACACACACACACACTGAGTGCCTCACAAGGCCAGATTTTCTGTTGAAAAGAAGCCATTGTTTCTCTCACTCACTCATTCATTCTGCACCTCATTCTCCCATCTCTTCTGTCTATGTGATGTGTCTTGGGCGACCCACACACACTTTCTGGTTGTGTCTATCAGGCCCAAACTGCTCCCAACACAGCTCACTGCTGTACCATTCAGCACAACCTGTAGCTACGTTCTGCTTTTCCAGAAACACACTGCACTAATGACTTAACTGTACAACCAACGAGAGAAAAGAGCCTTCATCTACCAGACCTTCACATCCCGGTCTGTCACATACAACATATGAATCCTGAACGGATTTGCAAGCTGCACTCCTATATGCACTACTATTTCACTCCGGGCTTGAACTCGGCAGATCTCACCAACTCAATGAGCTTGCCTCTGGAGTGGCCTGTGTAGGTTATCGAGCAGAGCTGGCTTGTGTAAGTCAGCCACCCACACACATACTAGCTGTTGCCGCCTGACTGGCGATATGGTTTTGATCAGTCTCGCACAGTAGCGCGGGGCGATGGATGGCGAGAACAAATTCTATCTCACTTGAGATAATGTACTCCCACTTGCTCATCTTATGTGGGCCTTGTCGTGACTGGTGATTGCCTGTGTCCATGCATGCGTCTGTATGTGCTTGCCTGCATGTGTGTTATAACAAAGCCCAGAGGAAAGCCATTGTATCTGATATGAATACGGCCTTACTGCCTACTATCCAGTGTGTCCAGTGTGCACAGCTGATTAGAACTCACCATGGCCTGGTTTGGCTGGCCATACATCATATCGTCTTCTTGACCCCTAGGTCACTCTATTCCAGTGTGACCCCACGGCCACTTCTGTCACCATGGCGTTATCACAGAGAAACACAAAGGTTGGTTTTGTCCAGATCCACCCACACACAGAGCGAGAGAGAGCACATCCCTAGGGCTGGAGCGTTTAGTGTAACCGTTTGTTGCTTCATCATGTTCCTTGTGTTCTTGGATTGTTTGTTATTCTCATGTTATGTCTTGTAACAGTGTGATGTTGAATAAGACATTTGAATAGACTGTATCCCAGCTTTTTTGATAGAACAATATTTTGCAGCAACTAGGTCTCAAAGTCTCACGTCAGAATTAGACGTTCATCCATGTTTCTCAAACATCCAATTTGGATGTTCTTCCAAACGGCAAATTTCAAAGTGTTTAAGGTTGAGTTTAGGCATTAAGTGCGAAATTTTAACAAATACACATGTTCTATCGCTGGATTCGAACATGCAACCCTTGCCAACGCTTACACCCATCCACATCCACAGCACCCTAGCAAAATCGAAACCTACTTGAAGGTAACAGCGCTCACTCTTGCCCCTAGTGGACAGTTTCCTCGTCATTTCCCAAAGTCCTCAGACATGGATGGACGTCGAATACTGACTTGTATCACGGGGGACCTGGCTGGTTTTGTTCTGATGTACATTCATTCTTCATTGACCCGAAACTAACCAGTAATTCACCAGACAAGGTTTTGATTCTTTAGTATGTGCTATCGCAAGTCCATCATATAGACTTTGCTTGCATTGATTTACAGTTATACTATTGCTTACAATAGTGCTGTAGGTTACAAAATACAATATAATGGTGATCATGGTGTGTACCGTGCTGGCTGAAAATCCCCCAGAGACCAATAAGCTATGAATGAGAGGGATTTTTACTTTCTATAATTCCTTACAAATATCCACATTTTTTTGTAGTAAGCGAGAATGAACATCCACTTTGCACAATGAGCTGCTTCTCAAAACAGCATGAATAGACTATTTGAATGGAATATCATTTGTAACATACGGTAACACTTTATTTGGATAGTCCATCTGTGATGCTCTATAGACTATCAGTAACATTTCAACTAACTATCTACTAACCCTAGCTCTCCCTAACCTTAATCCTTATCCTAAACTGAATTATAACCCTAACCCTTATTCTAACCCTAAATGTAACTTTAGCAAGCAGTTGCTTATCAACAGATAGTTTGTTGATTGTATGACCATCTGTAGATCTGCAGGTGGACTATCCGGACTATCCAAATAAAGTGTGACCCAACCAACAGTTGATTTTGGGAGGGGAAGGGAGCACATTAGAAATGAGAACCCTTTGAGTCTTAACCTAAGTCTAAATCCAGAAATGAAACCATTTGAAAAGAGTGGGATTCTTCAAAGACAAAATTACAAAAGGAGAGTTTACAATGCATATGCGGAGAACAGATTCTCTCTTCTCTTCCTCGTGTCTCGAGGGGCTTGTAACTCGAGCTAATTACTTTCCAATGCAGTCATCCAACATATGATAATTGGAACTGTCTTCAAGATATTGCTACAAGTTTACTCTCTGTCATTAGATACAGGCTTAAAGACACATGTAAACAAATAAGTGGATAGCGTTTGCAAAGGATGGTGTTGATATTCATTGCCAGGGACCAAATTAGTAGGCCTATCAGTGCTTTAGCAACTGTGTTTGAGCCAGAGTAGTTGGCTGACGTTATCTTTTGCTACGGAGTATCAGTGTATCAATTGTTACCATGAATGTTAATGTTGTTGAACATTTTCTCACTGAAATGTAAGGTTAGAAAAATGGAGAGGGAATTACCTACCAATATTTGTGAATAACACACACACTCAGAATAAAAAAACAAACATGTTTTGATCAAATCAATCAGGGAATTCATTGTATAATAATATAAACTATGATTGGCTGGTCATGAAGGTTCTGACTTGCAGCTGGATATGACATTCAACACAGGTCACTGCATTGCAAAGAAATGACTAGGACTAGGTAGGACTGGTCTGGGTTCTTTAATCGCAGTACCAGCGATTACAGTGTGTGGCCAGCGGGTGACAAATGTCTGAAGGCACTGTGGGCTGTGGCTCCTTGGCTCTCCGAGGAGCAGTGGTGAACGGGGTCAGAGGGGCAATGGGAAAACCGATCCTATTTCACTGAGTGGCAAATGGTAATCCCTGATTTCATGGAGAGATTGAGTCAGCCCAGTCACAATGTGGGTCATGTTGGGTTGTTGACTGTAGTGATTAATGGATAGGTGGGGTGGGGATGTGACTAACGTCAAAGGAAAGAAATGTGCCAAAGTCCCTCTGTTATGAAGGAGGGGAGGGAGTGGAGTGTACAGTCCATTTTCGATAATGCACATTGCCATACAATTGCGGGCAACAACAACACTGTAGAGTTGAGATCTATACAGGCATTGGGATACATTTCGTTCCTCCATAATAACATAATAATAGCAGAATTTTGTTCCGTAGCAATAGAATAATAGGCTGTACAAATGATGTTCCTTTCATAGATTTCAGTGAGGGGTGTTCTATGAACAAAAAGCACAGGGAAGTGACGCATGTCATAGTGAGACATTCTATTGTACTAAAGATGGATCTATGGCTGAATGACAGCTTTATTGATAAATGTTTCATGTTATCTCATGATACCACCTTGCTAACAATGGGATGTCAATGTACACGCTAATAATGGGATATCAATGTACATCAATGGGATATCAATGCACATCAGTGTTTCCATAGATGCTTGTAAGAATAAAATGGCAAATTCAAAAGGTTATTGGGTTATTGAAGACTGACTCTCATACTAATCATACAATAAGAATTTTACTGTGACGTAAAACGTTAGGCCACTCTAAAATCCACTGTAACAGAAATAGTGTGGACCTTATTTGTCCCCATGTTTGTTTGTTTGTTGATAGCCAGTCTTGCTGTATCTCCCTTTACATTACAGTGGTCCTTCTTGGTTCGAGTAGGGTCCAACATTTTGGGAAGGTGTTGCATTTGTCTAGAAAAAAAAGAACCATTCTTGAAACAACATATTTGGTCTGACAAAGTCATATCTCTCATGCTAATAGATGATGTAAAAAGTAGAATATAATAGTTGGTTTGGTCATGTTGATTTGTGGTGCAGGCTAGTTATTGGTCAGAGGGTCTCTCGAGTGGGATTCTGCCCTGGGCCTGCTTACATTGTTTATGCAAAGCAAAACTCACTGTGTAATACAACACATAGTGTCTCGGTTCACATGTTTTATGCATGATGCATGTATTATGAAGGGATGCAGGCGAGACAACACATTTTTGTACCAGTTGGCCCAGGTTCAATTGGCTGGCGACATACAGTACAGAAACACAAGACACTTCGCACTTGCAAACCCTCTCCAAGCTAATTGTATGAAACATGCTTTGAGTTTAAACCTTTATGTTTGTTAGGTGAGAGTAGCAGTTGCATTGTGTATTGGAACTGGGTATATATTAACACATAATTGCCCCCGTAAATAAAAGCTATTGTGCCACTTGGCTTCAGAGGATGGTTTATGATCATGATAAATGTCATGATGATGTTCATGTTTATGTATTAGGAGGAACAATTGTGAATTATGATACCACAAACAAAAGTGTAATAAGAAATGGATATTAAAATTCATATTCATATTTTTTACCGCACAGAAAAACTGCACTTTTAAAGAAGACAAAGAAAATGTTTAGAATGTGAAAGTCAAGAGTTGTATGACGTCTATTTCCTCCTCTGTTTGTTTCCTATAGTTTGCGGAGATATCCATGGCCAGTTCTTTGACCTGATGAAGCTGTTTGAAGTAGGAGGGTCACCGGCTAACACGCGCTACCTTTTCTTGGGAGACTACGTCGACAGAGGATATTTCAGTATTGAAGTAAGTGTTTCACCTGTTCTGAGAACATTAAAGGAAAATACCACTCAAAAACTATCTTTTGGTATTTGTTTCATTAGTCGATTGTTGAAACAGTCCCAAAATGTTTTGCATGTCAACAATCAAGTTTTTAAGATATACAGTGCATTCGGAAATTATTCAGACCGCTTCCCCTTTTCCACATTTTGTTACGTTACAGCCTTATTCTAAAATTGATTAAATTTAAAAAAATCCCCATCAATCTACACACAATACCACATACTGACAAAGCGAAAAATAGTTTATTTTTATTTTTCCAAATGTATACCAGTATTTTATTTTATTTATATAAGTATTCAGACCCTTTGCTATGAGAGTCAAAATTGAGCTCAGGTGGATCCTGTTTCCATTGATCATCCTTGAGATGTTCCAACTTGATTACAGTCCACCTGTGGTAAATTCAATTGATTGGACATGATTTGGAAAGGCACACACGTTTCTATATAAGGTCCCACAGTTGACAGTGCATCTCAGAGCAAAAACCAAGCCATGAGGTCGAAGTAATTGTACAAAGAGCTCTGAGACAGGATTGTGTCAAGGACAGATCTGGGGAAGAGTACCAAAAAATGCAGCATTGAAGGTCCCCAAGAACACAGTGGCCTCCATCATTCTTAAATGGAAGAAACTTGGAACCACCAAGACTCTTCCTAGAGCAAGCCATCTGGCCAAACTAAGCAATCGGAGGAGAAGGGCCTTAGTCAGGGAGGTGACCAAGAACCGGACAGAGCTCCAGAGTTCCTCTGTGGAGGAACCCTTCCAGATGGACAACCATCTCTGCAGCACTCCACCAATCAGGCCTTTATGGTAGAGTGGCCAGACGAAAGCCACTCCTCAGTAAAAGGCACATGACAGCCCGCTTGGGGTTTGCCAGAAGGCCCCTAAAAACTCTCAGACCATGAGAATCAAGATTCTCTGGTCTGATGAAACCAAGATTGAACTCTTTGGCCTAAATGCCAAGCTTCACGTCTTGAGCAAACCTGGCACCGACAGCATCATGCTGTATGGATGTTTTTCAGAGCCAGGGACTGGGAGATTAGTCAGGATCGAGGGAAAGATGAACGGATCAAAGTACAGAGAGATACCCATCCAACCTGACAGAGCCCAAATTTGTAACAAAAACATTTTTAACCTGTTTTTGCTTCGTCATTCTGTGGTGTATTGTGTGTAGGTTGATAAGGGAAAAAACAATGTAATCGATTTTAAATAAGGCTGGAATGTAACAAAATGTGAAAAAAAGTCAAGGGGTCTGAATACTTTCCAAATGCACTGTAGATCTTTCAAAATACAGAAAGTGTCACAGTATGATGCGTTTTGCATAATCCTTTAAGTTAAAGAAGGAAGTGGTTGATGCTTTTGCTTTCGTACATCTGAGACTCCTATTAGTCATTGTGTATTGTATATGTTCTCTGAAAATATGCTAATTAATTTCCTATGTCTTTGTTATTGTCTTCCAGTGTGTGCTGTACTTGTGGGCCTTAAAGATCCTATACCCCAAAACACTATTTTTGCTCCGTGGGAACCACGAATGTAGACATTTAACAGAGTATTTCACATTTAAGCAGGAATGTAAGTGTGGTTTTGAGTTTTTCTTTCTGAAGCATTTTACATTGAACATGACGCTTGACTTTCAAATGTTCACGCGGAAAAGTGCTTCTTGGCATAGTATGAAATCAGATTCTTGCTTTCTCCTTGATATGTATTTACATATGTCAGGGCTATTGCTGTTGGATTCAGGCTTAGAGTATAACCAAAATACCAAGGGCAGAGTTAGAGTTTTTTATGTCTTTTGGATGTTTTCTGACACTTTGTTTTAACTTTACCCGACCCAGGCCCAGCACACTGCCCTAGTGTGTAAGAGCTAGGGGTGTTTGGCCTGGCAACACTCTTCAGTCTTCGCCCTATTTCCACCCTGACAGGTAGAATTAAGTATTCAGAGCGGGTGTACGATGAGTGTATGGACGCCTTCGACTGCCTTCCCCTGGCTGCCCTTATGAACCAGCAGTTCCTGTGTGTACACGGAGGACTTTCCCCAGAAATCTCAAACCTCGACGACATCAGGAAAGTACGTGATTTCCCAAACTACATTCCTTGCGTGACAAAGCCCAATGCAATATGCTTTTAATTTGTGCCGACTTTGGTACATTTTACACAGACTACAACATTCGGAATGATCTTCTCTTTTTACCTTAAAATCATGAATACTTGGGATATTGAATTGTTTCTATAGTGTATGAATATATCGCATGTATAGTGGCAAGAAAAAGTATGTGAACCCTTTGGAATTAACTGGATTTCTGCATAAATTGGTCATAAAATGAAGTCCAAGTCACAACAATATACAAACACAGTCTGCTGAAACTAATAACACAAACAATTATACGTGTTCATGTCTTTATTGAACACACTATGTAAACATCCACAGTGTAGGGTGGAAAAAGTATGTGAACCCTTGGATTTAATAAATTGTTGACCCTCCTTTGGCAGCAATAAACTCAACCAAACGTTTTCTGTAGTTGCGAATCAGACCTGCACAACGGTCAGGAGGAATTTTGGACCATTCCTCTTTACAAAACTGTTTCAGTTCGGCAATATTCTTAGAATGTCTGATGTGAACCGCTCTCGAGGTCATGCCACAGCATTTTAAATCGGGTCGAGGTTAGGACTCTGACTGAACCACTCCAGAAGGCGTATTTTCTTCTATTGAAGCCATTCTGTTGTTGATTTACTTTGTGCTTTGGGTTGTTGTCCTGTTGCATCACCCAACTTCTGTTGAGCTTCAATTGGCGGACAGATAGCCTTACATTCTCCTGCAAAATGTCTTGATAAACTTGGGAATTCATTTTTCTGTCGATGATAGCAAGCTGTCCAGGCCCTGAGGCAGCAAAGCAGCCCCAAACCATGATGCTCCCTCCACCATACTTTACAGTTGGGATGAGGTTTTGATGCTGGTGTGCTGTGCCTTTTTTCTCCACACATAGTGTTGTGTGTTCCTTCCAAACAACTCAACTTTAGTTTAATCTGTCCACACAATATTTTGCCAGAAGCACTGTGGAACATCCAGGTGCTCTTTTGCAAACTTCAGACGTGCCGCAATGGTTTTTTTGGACAGCAGTGTCTCCTTCCATGGTGTCCTCCCATGAACACCATTCTTGTTAAGTGTTTTGCGTATCGTAGACTCATCAACAGAGATGTTAGCATGTTCCAGAGATTTCTGTAAGTCTTTAGCTGACACTCTGGGATTCTTCTTAACCTCATTGAGCATTCTGAGCTGTGCTCTTGCAGTCATCTTTGCAAGACGGCCACTCCTAGGGAGAGTAGCAACATTTACTGTGGACTGATGAACATCAGGCTTTTAGAGATACTTTTGTAACCCTTTCCAGCTTTATGCAAGTCAACAATTCTTAATCTTAGGTCTTCGGAGATCTCTGTTGTTCGAGGCATGATTCACATCAGGCAATGCTTCTTGTGAATAGCAAACTTCCATTTTGTGAGTGTTTTTTTTTTTTTACATCTCCAATCTCGTCTCATTGATTGGACTCCAGGTTAGCTGACTCCTGACTCCAATTAGCTTTTGGAAAAGTAATTAGCCTAGGGGTTCACATAGTTTTTCCAACCTACACTGTCAATGTTTAAATTATGTATTCAATATAGACAAGAAAAATACAATAATTTGTGTGTTATTAGTTTAAGCACACTGTGTTTGTCTGTTGTTGTGACTAAGATGAAGATCAGATCAGATCAAATTGTATGACAAATTTATGCAGAAACCCGGGTAATTCCAAAGGGTTCACATACTTTTTCTTGCCACTGTATGGTTTTAACAAGTCATGTCCATGTTTCATTAAAGTGTAATGGATGTTCAGTATAAGAAGGATCATGCATTTTCCCTTGTAACAAACTATCATTCAAGTGGATTTTATTCTGTGAAAGGCACATCAATTAGGATACAATTAGGTTTACACAGACCTTGGTTAAAACCTGTTTCATTTCTCCTTTTTGCTTTTCAAGGAAATAGTCTTTACAATTTCTCTTGAAATATTTATTTAGAAAATAAATGACCTTGATAACACACCATGGACTACCTGCCTCAAACAAGGCCCCAAACTAACAGAGATTTGCAATCTGGCCTTCTGATTAAACTTGGCCTTCTGGCCTTCTGATTAAACTTTTTGAATAGTTGGATCCAGCTTTTTCTCAAATTCAATAACGACAATTGGATTTTGTGGCTGCAATCAAATGGTTTCTGTAATAATATCTGCACTATTGAAGTGTCCATTATGCTACAGTATATACTGTACCAGGCTTGGGGTCAATTCCATTTAAATTCCAGTCAATTCAGGAAGTACAATGATATTCCAATTCAAATTGCAATGATTTGAATTTGGTTTGCTTTCTGAATTGACTAGAATTTAAATGGAATTTATTCCAGCCCTGGTATATACCTTCTCTGAGAAATGTCTGTCATGTGCTTTTGGATGATCACTTTAATTTGTAGCTTTTCATTCCATTTCCCAGGAGGAAGTATTAGTATAGTCAAGATTTAAAATATCTATTCATGTTTCATACTCATAAAAGGCACAAATTGTCATCCAGTCCATCCAAGTACATTTTGTGGGTTTCTTTCACACACAGATGTGAGACCCTACCAGCAGTTTTACTGTAACATGCTCTGATGAAGGCATAACTGCCAAAATGCAGTGCCGCCGTTTCCCAATGTTCTTGAACTCGGCATTTCATTTGACGTTTTGCTGTAACCACAGTTGAATGTAGCAAGACTAATTGTCAACTCAAGATCCCTTTCCCATACAGTAGGTATCACTACACCAACTTATTGAGGAAGCTAAACTGACTCCGTTTCCAAAATAGATGAGACATTTTCCTAACTGATTGACATTGTCTCTCCCTGTCTCTCCTAACTCTGTGTACCTCTGTCTCTGTAGTTAGACAGATTCAAAGAGCCCCCTGCGTACGGGCCCATGTGTGACCTGTTGTGGTCAGACCCCCTGGAGGACTTTGGGAACGAGAAGAGCCAAGAACACTTCACACACAACACAGTGAGAGGCTGCTCCTACTTCTACAGGTGGGCCGTCACCTCCTTCACAAGCTGCGTAGTGTGAAAAAGAGGCTGTGAATGTATTCCTTTATTCGTCATTTAGTTGACAGAGACAGTGCACATTATTAAGAGTGTGTGTGTGTGTGTTGTGTGTGTGTGTGTGTGTGTGTGTGTGTGTGTGTGTGTGTGTGTGTGTGTGTGTGTGTGTGTGTGTTGGTGTTGGGGTTGGGGTGTGTGTGTGTGTGTGTGTGTGTGTGTGTGTGTGTGTGTGTGTGCGTGTCTTAACTTGGCTTTTGCAATGGTTGGCCATATCTTGCTTTGTTACCATTGCTGACTTTGTTAAATTGCTGATGTATCATACAATGGACTTGACATGGATCTAGTGTAACACTTCTGGGCTCTACAGTAATATAACCCTCCAAGTAAAACAGTTCACTTGTGCCATTGAAGCATCACTGAACCTTACTTTGCCAAATCCTTCCAACCCACTTTATTCTGACAAATGTTCATCTTCATTCAGTGCCCTTCGAAGCCCCTCAGTCCCTTTTCCACTGTCTGGATCATAGTAGCTTTGTAACCTGCATTTGTCATGGTACCAGGGAAACTGCCTTTTCTCTCATTACTGTGCAAGTGTTTATGTTTATGTTGCAAGTGTTTATGTAACACATATATGAACTCCCATTAAATATTTAATTATTTTTTCTTTAACCTTTATTTAACTAGGCAAGTCAGTTAAGAACAAATTCGTATTTACAATGATGGCCTACCCCGGCCAAACCTGGACGACGCTGGGCCAATTGTGCGCCGCCCTATGGGACTCCCGATCACAGCCGGATGTGATACAGCCTGGTTTCAATGCCTCTTGCACTGAGATGCAGTGGCTTAGACCTCTGCGCCACTCAGGAGCCCAGTCACAGGCAGAGCAAACAAAGGAAACGCTGGAAGTGCTGCGGGAGCTCACGCTGTCCTGAATGTAATGAACTTGTGCGTTAGCACAGGGCCAGAGTCTTCTCCAAATGTGAGTTTTAGTGCTCCAGTGTCCAGTCATTACAGGTGGACAGACGCCCATTTGATCCTGGCATGCTAGTGGCAAAGCCAGCCTGAAGCAGCCCAAGCTGTCAAATGTTTCTCCTGGGTTAGTGACTGTAGATATGATTCCCCTTAGAAATGCAGTCCATCCAACAGAAAGCAGTGAATTGGGTAGGGTTGTTCTCAAGGCATTACTTAGAATGTGCATATTGATATCATTTGAAAAGAGACTGCATATATCATATTTGTCAGAGACTTATTTTCTGTACCCATAATACCTATTTTAAAGACCTCCTATTTCACGAGCGTACAAACGCCAGGAAGACTAGTGGTCTCTAAAAGTCTTTTCATTTTGTGAAAACAAGGAAGAGTCGCCTTCCCTTGCAAGTAGTAGCTAGCTGGCAGCCTGGCTTGCTGGCTTTAGCCTAGCCCAAAGGCCAGCAGAGGGCGATATTGAGTCGTTTCCATTTTACAGTCCGATCACATTGTATTATGCCGGCAATACACTTGTATCCCCTGCGGACCGCTTTGTACCTAAAACATTCTCCATTCAGGCTGCAAAGGTGTCGATTTCCTCCTTAACTATATTTAATAGTGAGAAGACTGAAAAAATGGGGAAAATATGCATACTTTCTTTATGAAACACCATTTTCCACCACCATGCTAAAGTGGCTAATGCCTAGGAATGCTATTCCCGGTTGTTGCCTATCGCTTTCAGCCAATCAAATTGCAGCAGTCTGTTGTTTACCCTTGGCTGAACGCAGTGCACAACATCACGAAGTAGCATTAGCCAAATGGTGTTTCATAAAGGGAGTATGTGTATTTTCCACGTTTTCTCTGCCTTCTTGCCATTAGTAGGAAATTGACGCCTTTGCAGCCTGAATGGATAATGTTTTAGGTACAAACCGGTCCACGGGGATACGAGTGTATTTATGGCTGCATACAATGCGTTTGGACGGTAAAATGAAACCATCAATTTCAGTTCAATATCGCCATCTGCCGGCCTTTGGGCTAGCTTTAGCCTGGCTAAAAACATAGCAAGCCAGCTAGCCTTTTTAGCTTCCCACATCGCTATGTGAAGTAATCTGATTTATAATTTTTTTAAATATGCCCTGTCAAATATTCTTATACTTGCCGGTGTAACCTAAAACATTTTCCTAGTTTGATATACTGCTTGTGTATTAATTCCCATATCAGCTAAAAATAGAACATCTAGTTTTGTTCACAAGAAAAAAAGCACATGGATTGCTAGGTGGCTGCAGCAGGTTCTACCATTTTAGCCTGTAGTTATTACTATTATACAAAATATATTTTGGGGTGAATTCTTGTTGTTTGGTTTACTATTTGAACAATAGCTGAGATTACATTTGGTTATCAAAGCAAAATAGGCTAATTTGATGAATAGTGACACAGCCTCCACGGCCTGTCTCAATTTTCAGGTAGTAAAAAACCACGTTGAATACCGGTAAACGACATTGCGACACTCCGAATCTTGCTTCTGCGTAGAGCTTGTCTTAAGCTTTATTTATTTTATTTTGATTTAACCTTTATTTCAACAGGGAGTCACAGTGAGATAAGGCAATAGCTAAAGGGGATCCAAATAAAGAATGAAGAATTAGTTCATGTATTTTATGTGGGAACAATGATGCTTATTTGCATTCAATATTTGATGTAGGTCAGGACTATGTGATAGCTGTGCATAGATTTGTATATGACCCAACAGTTTGCAGTAAATCAAATCAAATCAAATGTATTTGTCACATGTGCCGAATACAACAGGTGTAGACCTTACAGTGAAATGCTTACTTACAAGCCCTTAACGAACAATGCAATTTTAAGAAAAAAAAGTGTCAAAGTATTTACTAAAATAAACTGAAGTAAAAAAGAAATAAACACAATAAAAAAGAAAAGTAAATGGTCCTACTTGAGTTAGATTTGTATATGACCTAACAGTTTGCTGTAAATGGTCCTACTTGAGTTAGATTTGTATATGACCCAACAGTTGACTGTAAATGGTCTCACTTGACTTATACTGGACAAAAATATAAATGCAACATGCAACAATTTCAAAGATTTTACTGAGTTACAGTTCATATTAGGAAATCAGTCAATTGAAGTAATTTCATTAGGCCCTAATCTATGGATTTCACATGACTGGGAATACAGATATCCATCTGTTGGTCACAGATATCTTGAAATAAAGAGAGGGGCGTGGATCAGAAAACCAGTCAGTATCTGGTTTTTGCCTCATGCATCGCGACACATCTCCTTCGCATAGAGTTGATCAGGCTGTTGATTGTGGCCTGTGGAATGTTTTCCCACTCCTCTTCAATGGCTGTGTGAAGTTTCTGGATTATGGCGGGAACTGGAACATGCTGTCGTACACGTTGATTCAGAGCATCCCAAACATGCTCAATGGGTGACATGTCTGGTGAGTATGCAGGCCATGGAATAACTGGGGCATTTTCAGCTTCCAGGAATTGTGTACAGATCCTTGCGACATTATCATTCTGAAACATGAGGTGATGGCAGCAGATGAATGGGTTGACAATGGGCCTCGGGATCTTGTCATGGTATCTCTGTGCATTCAAATTGCCATAGATAAAATGCAATTGTGTTTGTTGTCCATAGCTCATGCCTGCCCATGCCATAACCCCACCGCCACCATGGGGCACTCTGTTCACAACATTGGCATCAGCAAACCGCTCGCTCACACGACGCCATGCACGTGGTCTGCCGGTTGAACATACTGCAGAATTCTCTAAAGCAATGTTGGAGGCAGCTTTTGGTAGAGAAATTAACATTAAATTATCTGGCAACAGCTCTGGTGAACATTCCTGCTGTCAGCATGTCAATTGCACGCTCTCTCAACTTAAGACATCTGTGGTATTGTGTTGTGTGACAAAACTGCAGATTTTAGAGTGACCTTTTATTGTCCCCATCAGAAGGTGAACCTGTGTAATGATCATGTTGTGTAATCAGCTTCTTGATATGCCACACCTGTCAGGTGGATGGATTATCTTGGGAAAGGAGAAATGCTCACAAACAGGGATGTAAACATATTTGTGCACAACATTTTAGAGAAATAAGTATTTTGTTTCAGGTCATGAAACATGGGACCAACACTTTACATGTTGCATTTATAATTGTGTTCAGTGTAGATTTGTACATGACCCAACAGTTTGCTGTAAATGGACCTGCTTGAGTTAGATTTGTATATGTCCCAACAGTTTACTGTAAATGGTCCTGATGAGTTAGATGTGTGTATGTCCCAACAGTTACTGTAAATGGTCCTGATTCAGTTAGATGTGTGTATGACCCAACAGTTTGCTGTAAATGGACCTGCTTGAGTTAGATTTGTATATGTCCCAACAGTTTACTGTAAATGGTCCTGATTGAGTTAGATTGTGTTATGTCCCAACAGTTACTGTAAATGGTCCTGATTGAGTTAGATGTGTGTATGACCCAACAGTTTGCTGTAAATGGACCTGATTGAGTTAGATTTGTATATGACCCAACAATTTTCTGTAAATGGTCCTGATTTAGATTTGTATATGACCCAACAATTTGCTGTACATGGTCCTGCTAGACTTAGATTTGTACATGACCCAACAATTTGCTGTAAATGGTCCTGATTTAGATTTGTATATGTCCCAACAGTTTACTGTAAATGGTCCTGAGTTAGATTTGTATATGTCCCAACAGTTTACTGTAAATGGTCCTGAGTTAGATTTGTATATGACCCAACAGCTTACTTAAATGGTCCTGCTAGGGTTAGATTTGTATATGATCCAACAATTTGCTGTAAATGGTCCTGCTAGAGCAAGATTTGTATATGTCCAACAGTTTACTGTAAATGGTCTCGCTGGAATTAGATTTCTATATATGACACAACAGTCTACTGTAAATGATCTCACTTGACTTAGATTTGTAAATGACCCAACAGTTTACTGTAAATGGTCGCTTGACTTAGATTTGTATATGACCCAACAATTTTCTGTAAATGGTCCTGCTAGAGTTAGATTTGTATATGTCCCAACAGTTTACTGTAAATGGTCTCGCTGGAATTAGATTTCTAATATGACACAACAGTCTACTGTAAATGGTCTCGCTTGACTTAGATTTGTAAATGACCCAACAGTTTACTGTACATGGTTTCGCTTGACTTAGATTTGTATATGACCCAATGTTTGCTGTAAATGGTCCTGCTAGAGTTAGATTTGTATATGTCCCAACAGTTTGCTGTAAATGGTCCTGCTAGAGTTAGATTTGTATATGACCCAATCGTTTGCTGTAAATGGTCTCGCTTGACTATCTGCCAGACAACAGGGACCCTGTCAGGGAGAGAAATGTCACCCCTGTCACTTGAGAGAGCGTAAGAGAGCTGTGTTGTTGCTCTCGGGTTCTGGCTGCTAGTGATATTTCCATGGTATGCCCCTGCCATCTCTGATATCTCTGATATCTCAGTTACAAGGACCCAGTATACTAAATCCAGTAGGATCGACTATTGACAGAGGGACAGTGATTTAAAGGTGATGGGCACTGTTCAAACACTTAAAATACATCTTTCCTTCCAGGCTTCCTTGAAGTAATCCCTAATCTGGCATTACTGCATGGGTTTTATGGCATATCAGATAAGTGATTACTTCGAGGAAGGAAGGATGCATTTTAAAAGTAATGCAGGGCATTAGGAAATTATTCAGACCCCTTGACTTTTTCAAAATTTTGTTGCGTTACAGCCTTATTCTAAAATTAATTAAATTGTTTGTTTTCCTCATCGATCTACACACAATATCCCATAATGACAAAATTAAAACAGATTTTAAAACATTTTTGCAAATGTATTCCAAATAAAAAACAGGAATATCTTCTTTACATAAGTATTCAGACCCTTTTTCCATTGATCATCCTTGAGATGTTTCTAAAACTTGATTTGAGTCCACCTGTGGTAAATTCAATTGATTGGACAAGATTTGGAAAAACACACACCTGTCTATATAAGGTCCAACAGTTGACAGTGCATGTCAGAGCAAAAACCAAGCCATAAGGTTGAAGGAATTGTCCGTAGAGCTCTTAGACAGGATTGTGTAGAGGCACAGATCTGTGGAAGGGTACCAATTAATGTATGCACCATTGAAGGTCCCCAAGAACACAGTGGCCTCCATCATTCTGATGGGTTCTGACTCCTAAACTTGAAATGTTGTTAATCATTAGGTATCCTATGGAAACGAGGGGTGCTACAGTCTGGTTTCTACACCAGAAGTGAATGGTTATCTGTAGGAGGAATGTATATGGTGTGGTCAATTATGGGTGGATATGAGACAGAGGCTTGGGGTGTACTGAGTAAAAGAAAGGCAAGCACATGGTTGCAGTCACTGATAAGGGTGAAGAGCTGTGGATTAGTGAGGATTTGGGGCCGAGGTCAGGTCAGGTCATATAAAGGGAGAAGGAACAGTTTATTACCCACATCACTTAACTTCCTGCCTAGCGATAAAGTTTTAATGTTTAGAGGGAAGGAGGAGACTGCACCCAAATGAGGGTGTATATCCTTGTGCTGGTGGAAACATATCTTTGTCTGTTCAGCTGTCTAACACTTTGGGTAAAGAAACTTGGTTTGAGCTTTACTAATCGTCCGTGAGTTTTTACTCGGTTCATTGAGAACCTAACAGTTCTTAAATGGAAGAAGTTTAGAAAAACCAAGACTCCTCCTAGAGCTGGCCGCCCAGCCAAACTGATTAATCGGGGGAGAAAGGCCTTGGTGAAGGAGGTGACCAAGAACCCGATGGTCACACTGACAGAGCTGCAAAGTTCATTTCTGGAGATGGGAGAACATTCCAGAAGGACAACCATCTCTGCAGCACTCCACCAATCAGGCCTTTTATGGTAGAGTAGCCAGACGGAAGCCACTCCTCAGTAAAAGGCACATGACAGCCTGCTTGGAGTTGGTGAAGACACCTAAAGGAATCTGACCATGAGAAACAAGATTCTCTGGTCTGATGAAACCAAGATTGAACTCTTTGGCCCATGCTGGGGGGAATGTTTTTCAGCGGCAGGGACTGGGAGACTAGTCAGTATCGTGGGAAAGATGAACGGAGCAAAGACAGAGAGATCCTTGATGAAAACCTGCTCCAGAGCGCTCATAACCTTAGACTAGGGCAAAGATTCCCCTTCCAATAAGACAACAACCCTAAGCACACAGCAAAGACAATGCAGGAGTGGCTTCGGGACAAGTCTCTGAATGTCCTTGAGTGGCCCAGCCAGAGCCCGGACTTTAACCCGATCGAACATCT
The DNA here is from genome assembly GCF_002910315.2 of Salvelinus sp. IW2-2015. Taxonomy (NCBI): domain Eukaryota; kingdom Metazoa; phylum Chordata; class Actinopteri; order Salmoniformes; family Salmonidae; genus Salvelinus; species Salvelinus sp. IW2-2015. The sequence goes on from NC_036840.1 coordinate 30,782,090, forward strand.
CTGGAGAGACCTGAAAGTAGCTGTGCAGCGACGCTACCCATCCAACCTGACAGAGCTTGAGAGGATCTGCAGAGAAGAATGAGAGAAACTCCCCAAATACAGGTGTGCAAAGCTTGTAGCATCATTCCCAAGAAGACTCGAGGCTGTTATCACTGCCAAAGGTGCTTGAACAAAGTACTGAGTAAAGGATCTGAGTACTAATGTAAATGTGATGTATTTCTAAGAACCTCTTGCTCAGTTGTGCACCAGGGCCTCCCACTCCTCTTTCTACTCTGGTAAAGAGTCCGTTTGTGCTGTTTTGTGAAGGGAGTAGTACACAGCTTTGTACAAGATCTTCAGTTTCTTGGCAATTTCTTTTATGGAATAGCCTCATTTGTCAGAACAAGAATAGACTGACGAGTTTCAGAAGAAAGATCTTTGTTTCTGGTCATTATGAGCCTGTAATCGAACCCACAAATGCTGATGCTCCAGATACTCAACTAGTCTAAAGAAGGCCAGTTTTATTGCTTCTTTAATCAGACAACAGTTTTCAGCTGTGCTAACATAATTGCAAAAGGGTTTTCTAATGATCAATTAGCCTTTTAAAATTATAAACTTGGATTAGCTAACACAATGTGCCATTGGAACACAGGAGTGATGATTGCTGATAATGGGCCTCTGTACGCCTATGTACAGTCGTGGCCAAAAGTTTAGAGAATGACACAAATATTAATTTTCACAAAGTCTGCTGCCTCAGTTTGTATGATGGCAATTTGCATATACTCCAGAATGTTATGAAGAGTGATCAGATGGATTGCAATTAATTGCAAAGTCCCTCTTTGCTATGCAAATGAACTGAATCCCCCAAAAACATTTCCACTGCATTTCAGCCCTGCCACAAAAGGACCAGCTGACATCATGTCAGTGATTCTCTCATTAACACAGGTGTGAGTGTTGACGAGGACAAGGCTGGAGATCACTCTGTCATGCTGATTGAGTTCGAATAACAGACTGGAAGCTTCAAAAAGAGGGTGGTGCTTGGAATCATTGTTCTTCCTCTGGCAACCATGGTTACCTGCAAGGAAACACGTGCCGTCATCATTGCTTTGCACAAAAAAGGCTTCACAGGCAAGGATATTGCTGCCAGTAAGATTGCACCTAAATCGACCATTTATCAGATCATCAAGCACTTCAAGGAGAGCGGTTCAATTGTTGTGAAGAAGGCTTCAGGGCGCCCAAGAAAGTCCAGCAAGCTCCAGGACCATCTCCTAAAGTTGATTCAGCTGCGGGATCGGGGTGGGGCTGCGGGATCATGTGTGGGGTTGCTTCTCGGCCAATGGAGTGGGCTCACTCAGAATTTTGCCTAAGAACACAGCCATGAATAAAGAATGGTACCAACACATCCTCCGAGAGCAACTTCTCCCAACCATCCAGGAACAGTTTGGTGACGAACAATGCCTTTTCCAGCATGATGGAGCACCTTGCCATAAGCCAAAAGTGATAACTAAGTGGCTCGGGAACAAAACATCAATATTTTGGGTCCATGGCCAGGAAACTCCCCAGACCTTAATCCCATTGAGAACTTGTGGTCAATCCTCAAGAGGTGGGTGGACAAACCAAAACCCACAAATTCTGACAAACTCCAAGCACTGATTATGCAAGAATGGGCTYCCATCAGTCAGGATGTGGCCCAGAAGTTAATTGACAGCATGCCAGGGCGGATTGCAAAGGTCTTGAAAAAGAAGGGTCAACACTGCTAATATTGACTCTTTGCATCAACTTCATGTAATTGTCAATAAAAGCCTTTGACACTTATGAAATGCTTGTAATTATACTTCAGTATTCCATAGTAACATCTGACAAAAATATCTAAAGACACTGAAGCAGCAAACTTTGTGAAAATTAATATTTGTGTCATTCTCAAAACTTTTAGCCACGACTGTAGATATTCCATTAAAAATCAGGTGTTTCCAGCTACAATAGTCATTTACAACATTAACAATGTCTACACTGTATTTCTGATCAATTTGATGTTATTTTAATGGGAAGAAAATGTGTTTCTCTTTCAAAAACAAGGACATTTCTAAGTGACCCCAATCTTTTGAACGGTAGTGTATATTTTAGAATAAGGCTGTAACGTAACATCATATGGAAAAAGTCAAGGTGTCTGAATACTTTCCAAATGCACTGTTTGAACAGGGCCCTTGTCAATGGCTGTTGTAGTATAAACACTCAAACAGGATCGGACAGTAAAATTCCAACCCAGGTTAGCTGCTTCCTCCTGTACCCTAGCCCAACAGCCTCCTGTGTTTTCTATGCTTGGCTTAAATTCCTCTGTGGCCTTGGTCTGCATCCCAAATGGCACTACATTTCCCTACATAGTGCACTCCTTTTGACCAGAGTCCTTTATGGGTAGTGCACTATATAGGGAATAGGATGCCATTTGACACGTAGCCTTGCTGTTTTCCCCTAGGCTGGATCTGCCTGCAGGGCTCATTGTAATTGGCAGCACACTGGCATGCTGAGTTTATGGGCCAGCTTCAAGCTCCAGACTAAAAGGAGAACAATTCGCCAATCGGAGAAAAAAGACTCAGTTTAGTCCCTTTTCCTGATTCTGGCAGCTGTGTCTTATTCCAGCACCATAGGCCCCCTCATAACTGTTTTACACACATTACTGAGGTGTGAAATTGCATGTTGTTTTGAATACAGGCCCCATCTTTTCTATCCCGCTATAGCCTAGCGGACACTTTGCTGTGTGGTTGTTGACTAAATATGTTTGGGGTTTTTTAACCATTGATTACTATTTGTGAGTAGCCTAAGCAGGCAATTGCATGGTATTTTAGATGCTTTATGAAAATAGCCCTTAATTGGATTTTGGCTGTACAAATGATTCACAGAGTTTACTGTCAGATTTGAAGTAGACAGGGTGTATGTATTTATTGATTTGTTAGGGACAGTGCACAACTGTTGGATGGCTCACATCTGTGTCCCAGAAGAGATGTCAAATGCTTTCAGCACAAAATGTATTTAGTCTTCTGAGCAATACCTAGCAACATCATCTGCTAAACAGTGACAGGTGCATGGAAAGAAATAATGGATTAAAATAATGAATCGAGATGGATATCAGATGCACACTTTTTATTATCCTCGAAGCAATGCGATCACACCACAAAGAAACCGTACACACACTTTGGCAATGTTCCTCCGTCAGTCGTATTTTCTCTCCTCATGTGACCAGTAACAGAATGAACTTATACCTAGACCTATTTCTAGGTTTAAGTCCACCTTGAGTGACAAAACAAAGTACTCTCAGCTGAGAAGCCTGATGTGTAACTGTGCCACTCAAAGCGTATCCTGTTACCCGTCTAACAAGGAAATGTGAATTGAGACATATTTGTTTACTTTTAGTGAAGTGAGAGTTTATGTTCTCTTGTTTACTTTTTGTCCTGGATATTAACTGTAGGGTGAGGACATTGGATGTTACCAGAAGTGCCCAGTGGCCAGAAGTGCAAGGCTTCACGAAAAAAATCCATCTACCTATCACACAAAGCAGTAAGCTACCCTCTAGCTCCAGAAGCATTCAGCAATGGAGACTCGTACCGAGCAAAGAGCATGACCATTGTTATGCAAATTAGCTATATCCAGCAACAAGCACTTGAGTTTAGCGCCCTGCACAGAGCTAAATGATCTCACGTACGTCACGTATTTCCTAATGTACAGCTGATGTGTATTTTTCTCAAAGTGAAATGGTTGATTATTTGTAGCCTACAATAAAATACAAACATGAATAGGTTGCACAATGAGTGTGGTTCTTTGAACGATTTGTAAACAGTCTGAGAATATTGCATGTTTATCCTTGGATGGCTCTCATGTGACATCAGCTGTTCATGGAATAGCCTTTASAAGTTGTTGTGGTCGGGAGTTATGAAAGGATTTGGACTCACAGTTGCATTCTGTTTCCCAAGGTCACTCACTTACTAAACGTTCCTTCTCCGGTAGTTGATTTAGGAATGTTTTCAACATAACTGGTTTTTAGGGGGTTGTTGGCTGTGTGACTAGGGCCTACCTCACTGAGATCGAAAGGACATTTCCAGTGGACTTTTGGTGTCTTTGGTAGGGAAAGGTTATGGCATGGAAAATATTGCAACTGTCCTATACTGTAATTACTGTCAGTTTGTTTTGGTCACCTTCATCTCAGCCTGTTCAGAACCACATGAGTATGCAAAAGCTACACACACACTAAATAATTATAGTGTTTGTTGAGAAACCACAAGCCCGTGATTTTTATGCTGGATTATTTTGTTTACCCTTTCTGATGGTAACATGATGAAGATACATCTGCAATATTTACAAATGTATTAAAATACATTTGAATGAATATCTATTTCAATTATGTGTCAACGAAATCTAATCACTGTCTTTAGATCAAATTAGATCCCGTTAATCAAGCATGTGTCATCTTGTCTTTCAACAGCTACCCCGCTGTCTGCGACTTTCTACAACACAATAACTTGTTATCTGTCATTCGAGCCCATGAAGCACAGGACGCTGGGTAAGTGTCCTCTTTTTACCCACCGCTGACTGCTACAGCCATTCTCCTTGGACAACTATGTCGCTTGAGTTTACGCAAGTAAACATTTGAACCTGTGCTTATTAAAAAATGGTGCTGTATTAAAAGTTATTGAGTTTTGGCCATCCGTGCCCCTTCAAAGGACTTTGGTAGCAAGCATGTCAAAACGTTGAAAAAAAGGCTGATGAGGCAGAGAGGAACGCCCAAACTGACTCTCCCGCTGCTTGTCCACGCAGACCGTCTGGTCCCACTCAAAGAGCAAGGACAGCTTGACGTACAAGTCAGCCTTAGGCACAGCTCTAGGATCAGATTACCGTGTCCAAATCAATTAAATTATTCCTCAGGGCACTGTTGACTTCATTCACATGCACAATGTGTATGTTACATTATTATATAACCTGTTGTAATATATGCCGTTTAGCAGGCCCTTTTATCCAAAACGATTTTAAAGTAATGCGTGCGTACATTTCAGATGGTCCTGGGAGTCGAGCCCGCTGCCCTACCACACTGAGCTACAGAGTATTAGGTAGTGTTGTTGTAACGGGGACGGTAATCATGATGCTGTCGCTCCCTCTAGGTACCGCATGTACAGGAAGAGCCAGACGACAGGGTTTCCTTCTCTCATCACCATCTTCTCAGCACCCAACTACCTAGACGTCTACAATAACAAAGGTAAGCACAGAGTCCCCAGTATTCATTACCTCGACGATGTATTCGTTTATTTGGCGTCTCTTGGGTTGGTTTAGATGGGGATGGGCTGGACTGGACTGCGGTTCATTTGGCACGCACACTCTGGAGGAGGCTGGACACACACAGACCTTTGTGAAGTGAGTCAGCACAAAAAGTCTCAGAGCGACTCTTTTTGTCCAATAGGGGCATCAAAGGGGAGTTTCCTGGACATGGAGAGAAAGGGAGAAGGGGATGGGTCTGTCTTTGACACACACACACACACACAGAGAAAGAGACTCTGCCATTTTCCCCATGGGGGCATATTTTCACATAGGTGTGAATTGGGGCAAAGCCAGTGAGTTTACTTCAGGGCATGTGTTGAGATGTTTTGAAGTATTTTTGTCAGTCTTACAATGGGCTATGTTTACAGGTTGTTGTTTTAACCTTGATGTTCCCTGTTCTCGGCCCACTTTGATATCTAATCCCAGCTTTGCCAACTCAAAGGTAAAGAGCTTTAAATAGCCGGTCTTGTGGAGCACAGTCAGGAACGCAGGCAATTACTCAGCCCTGTTAGATTCTACTTCCCACTGTAGTTTTACGGTGCATTTAACATCGGTTGCATAATTCCTCGAAGATTTTTTTTATGGTGAAAAAGAGTTTGACTCAGGCGATGTCGTTTTCTAGGATTATTTTCTATTCTCTTGAAACAACAAGGGATAGAGCTTCTAAATGAAGAGGTAAGAAGAGAACATTCTCAATGTTATTTCTGTTAAGAACCGCCCAATGAGGCACAGATATGGTTAGAATCTGTCTGATCATTCATTTAGGTGGGGGCAGGGGCAGGGCGCCCAATTGAAACGCAAGTGACCGTAATAGATTGATCTTCTCTCATCTTGGACTGGGGCCTCGGTTGCGAGCGCCGCAGTCTAGTGATTGATGGCCGGTCGATGGCCACTGTAAATCTAAAAGGAGCCCGTCAGCTCAGCATGAAGACTTTGCCAGATTCAGATTAACCGGGGCCCCTCCCCAATGGTCTGCGGTCCTGGGACAGTGTAACCCTTATCAGAGAGGGGATACCGTCAGAGCCAGGAAACCCCTAGCCGGTGGTTTCACAGGCAAATAAATAAAAACCAAAACACAAAGGCCAACATTGCTGAGTGGATCAAATGTAAAGGCCACATAGCTCCTTTTTTTTAAGGATAAGATAAATCATAGAATCAGATTGTTCGACCCCTGAGACAAGGGTCTACTACTCTACAGGGTCTCCTGTCAGGGGTCAAGTTGTCTGTGGTCACATGAGCTGGAGCTGGGTTGTCACTGATGGTCACTCAGGCTAATGTGTTATGCTCCTCCTGGTACTTCCCTGACATTACACTGGTGTGTAGAGAGAGATGAACTATGGTACACCCTGCGCTCAAATGAAAACACACCGCCATGATTGCTCTCGCTCCCTCCCTCTCTCACCCTCCTCTCTCCCACCCCCTCTCTCTCTTTATCCTTTCTCTCCATGAGCTGTAAACATGAAAACTGGCTGCTGCAACACAAAATAGAGGAGGTTGGAGGACTCCAAGGGGGAAATAATATTTGCGCATGCTATATTGTCTAGCTGCTTAATTAAAATCTCCCAGCTCAACAAGACCCTTCAGTCACTGGGCCTGCCTCTTGGACAGTGATGGTAATTACACATATCCAAACACATATAAGACACTGTTTTTCCCCTGCCGTATGTTGTTGGTGCTTGTGTTTAGACAGTTGGAAGTGTGACGGGGAGACAGAAGTAGATGGACGGCTTTGAAAGTGTCAGACTGGGGATTCAGGCATGTGTGGTGAGAAGTTGGCTGTGTTAATCACCAGGTCAAACTTCAGCACAAACATTTAGCCTACCTGCTTCTTAAACAGCCATCTTTCCCCTTCTCTCTCCTGTTTTTCGTTGATAGAAGGAAATTGGAGATGGATGGAAATTGCTGTTGCTCTAGAGGACAGGCTCGGAGATATGGCCGAGGCCATTGTTCATTGACCTCTGGGGGTCAAATGTCAGAGTTCAGTTTCCTGTGAGGTTGGCATGTGGCGGTGCAATCGTACGAGGGGTGGAAAGAGATGGCATGCTGGCGTGGAAAAAATATCGGGTTGGCATCCCCGGGGCAGGAATGATGACAGTGAACAAGGGAATTTTCCGCCTCGTCACGGACGACAGCGTGGGCACCTTGTCTGGACGTTCTCCAGGGATTCCCACCCCCTCCAGCCAGAGCACATCAGAGCAGAATGGGGAGGTTCTGTTTTCCTCTCTGGATTTCTGGGTGGGAAGTTGGATGGGACTCTTGGCAAGAGAGGACCAGTTAACCAATAAACATTCCATTGTTATTATTTAGTTTCCTTCTGTGACTTAACTGTAGTTAAGATCGAGACCTCAATTATTGATCAATGACAACTCAATCTGCATTATTACTAACACTGTACCGTGTAGCCTACTGTATTGCCCCACTGCAACAGTGATTTACTCAGATCAACAATGTGTGGGATGATAAATTGAAGTGAAGTGAAAAATCAAAACAGCCCATTTCCCACCTCTATTTCCTGTCTGCCTCTGTTACATGAATACAGAGAGGTAGACAGTAGAGTGAGTAGAGTCTGATGGGCAGACTGACAGTACAGGAGGAAGCATTAAGCCAGAGGAGGTAGAGAGGAACTTTCATCCCTCTACCCCGCTTCCCTCCATCCCTCCAGACAAAGGGGATCAGAGAGCCGTCCTCGTTACGAAGGGAGGAAAACCCTTCTCAGCAGGCACTCCTCGGTAAATAATGTAGGAGAGGACAGACAGGTGGGTACGCGTCGGGATGACTTGACCGTGGTAGTGTGTGCGTGTTAAAGCACAGTCTGGTCTTTTCCCCTAAGAAGCACTAGAGGAGCATGCAGCTTTATCAGAGCAACAGAGACCCCCAGTGGTCATCTGAGGAACTGCAAGAAACCTCAGAAAAAATACAGTTTTCTTTCTTTTTTCGAGAATGTATTGATTTGTGAGTTTATTTTTCTTCATTTTATTATTTTATGAAAAGCAAGTCACATGTTAAGAATATTTGGTCCTTTCTGGAATCAAACCCAGAACGCTGGTGTCACAAACGACAACGAGCTGAGCCTTGTAACATGGGGGGTTGCTTGTTATAAGCCACTAACTGCGTAGATCCTACAATGCAAGTGGATTTGTGCTTTCTGAGTTTGTGTGTCTGTATCTAAGAGAAAGCAGCTCATAATAATGGTTGTTGATACTCAAGGCTGCACCGTTTGCTTGCTCCCCAACCCGCTCGTCTCACCACAGTATCACCAACCCCACCTCTCACCAAGCCCACTGGGATGCAAGTGAATGTTAGTCTGGCTGTAGATGTACAGACTCATGACATGCAGATGGCTGGCATGCCGCGTTTGATGACTGGCTATTCTCAAACCCAGTCAGGAGACGCCCTGAGGCAGGAAAGTCCCCACCGGGACCCGACCTCGGTGTCAGCTTTCCCCTCAACGAATCTGGGCCACATTGGCTGGGTGTTGCGGGTGGGAGGGGGAGCAGCTTGCTGTATAAAGGGGGTTAGGCAGCAGTGTCTGCCTGTGTGGTTCCCTGGCCTGTTGCAACGTGATAACACCTTACCCTGATTAGACCAACTAGGTCATTGGCCCAGGCCCAGGTCTGATACTAGTGGGGTCGCTGTGTGAGCCAAAATAGCAAAGTATTCTAATACTGTACAAGTTTAAGTCACACATAACATAATGTATTTGGAAATGTTTTTTTATCATCCTTCTACAACATCCATGAGAATCTATAGATTTTTCATGATACAAAAAAGGATTGGATTTGTTGGACTGTGATTATATGTTTTCTTACTGTATTACATACAGTACCAGTCAAAGGTTTGGACACACCTACTCATTCAAGGGTTTTAATTTATTTGTACTATTTTCTACATTGTACAAAAATAGTAAAGACATCAACACTATGAAATAACACATATGGAATCATGTAGTAACCAAAAAAGTGTTAAACAAATCACAATATATTTTATATTTGAGATTCTTCAAAGTAGCCACCCTTTGCTTTGATGACAGTTTTGCACACTAACTGGCATTCTCTCCACCAGCTTCATGAGGAATGCTTTTCCAACAGTCTTGAAGGAGTTCCCACATATGCTGAGTACTTGTTGGCTGCTTTTCCTTCACTCTGCAGTCCAACTCATCCCAAACTATCTCAATTGGGTTGAGGTCGAGTGATTGCGGAGGCCAGATGATCTGATGCAGCACTCCATCACTCTCCTTCTTGGTCAAATAGCCCTTATACAGCCTGTACGTGTGTTTTGGGTCATTGTTCTGTTGAAAAACAAATGATAGTCCCACTTAGCGCAAACCAGATGGGATGGCGTATTGCTGCAGAATGCTGTGGTAGCCATGCTGGTTAAGTGTGTCTTGAATTCTAAATAAATCACTGACAGTGTCACCAGCAAAGCACCATCACACCTCCTCCTCTATGCTTTACGGTGGGAACCACACATGTGTAAATCATCCGTTCACCTATTCTGCGTCTCAGAAAGACATGGCGGTGGAACCAAAAATCTCAAATTTGGACTCATCAGACCAAAGGACAGTTTTCCACCGGTCTAATGTCCATTGCTCATGTTTCTTGGCCCAAACAAGTCTATTATTCTTATTGGTGTCCTTGAGTAGTGGTTTCTTTGCAGCAATTCGACCATGAAGGCCTGATTCACGCAGTCTCCTCTGAACAGTTGATGTTGAGATATGTCTCTTACTTGAACTCTGTGAAGCATTTATTTGGGCTGTAATCTGAGGTGCAGTTAACTCTGATTAATTTATCCTCTGCATTTATCCTCGGTAACTCTGGGTCTTCCTTTCCTGTGGCGGTCCTCATGAGAGCCAGTTTCATCATAGCGCATTATGGTTTTTCAAAGTTCTTGACATTTTCCTGTCTTAAAGTAATGATGGACTGTTGTTTGTCTTTGCTTATTTGAGCTGTTCTTGACATAATATAGACTTGGTCTTTTACCAAATAGGGCTATCTTCTGTATATCCCCTACCTTGTCACAACACAACTGATTGCCTCAAACGCATTAAGAAGAAATTCAACAAATTAACTTTTAACAAGGCACACCTGTTAATTTAAATATATTCCAGGTGACTACCTCATGAAGCTGGTTGAGAGATTGCCAAGAGTGTGCAAAGCTGTCATGAAGGCAAAGGGTGACTACTTTGAAAAATCTCAAATATATATTTTTTTGTTTAACACTTTTTTGGTTACTACATGATTCCATATGTGTTATTTCATAGTTTTGATGTGTTCACTATAATTCTACTGTAGAAAATAGTACAAATAAAGAAAAGGTGTGTCCAAACTTTTGACTGGTTCTGTGTGTTTCTCTCATAAACACTGAGGGTTAAACTGGTTCTTGATACATCCTCGGTTTCTGACCCCATCTTTGGTATGTTACAATTGCCTCCCAGAGAATTTGGTGTTTTCCACAGATCCAATATTCCATGCATATTGGCACAGAAAAAGCTATGCACAAGACCTCTGGAGACCCCTGTATGCACTAGACCTCTGGAGCAGTATTGCATACTGTGGCGAACCAAAGCACTCCTCCTGGTTCTCTAATAAACTTTCTCCCTTTGTTTTATCTCCTGTGGAACTTACAAGTAGATTTGCTTTGTTTCAGCTTATTTCTCTGCACCAGCTTTTCCTTTCAACATCCCTCCACCGCCATCCTCTCTCCTTCTGACTCTCCAATCATCTCTCTCTCTCTCTCTCTTTCTCTCTATCGCTCTCTATAATCATCTCTCTCTCTCTCTCTCTAATCATCTCTCTCTCACCTCCATCCCCCCTCTTCCCTGCCTCTTTCTCACTCTCTCCTTTCACCCTCTCCATTCATCCCTCACCAGAAATTCAAGTTCTCTCACTAAGGAATGGAGGGAGGGATGGCCCATATGCCGAGAAAGGTGTTTTTCTTGGTTTAATTCATGTTTTAAATCCCTTTAAATGATGCTGGGTCTGTAGTGGTGGGGGTTGAGGGCTTGGAATTAAGACGAAAGAACATTCTGGAAGAGCCGAGGATGGATTTAAAAGGCCAGCTGTGTTGAACAGGACAGCGCAGCGGAGACAGACTAGGTATTTTTAGTTAATACCACTGTTTTAATTGCAAGACACAATGTCCCTCATGGTGTAAAACTGACAGGTTTATTGGGGTTTAGTGACGAGCTGGATTTATGGTTTTATGGATAGTTTTATAATGCACTCTATGGATGTTCTAGGATAGAGGGCCCTCTGAATGTATTCATAATGCTATGTACACCGGTGGTTCGCTCAACATGTTACAGTAGTTATTACAGTAGTTTACTTAAAGCATCCAGGTATAATTCATTATGATGCAGTTATTAGCCCATTATAATGTCTTGTAATGATCCAGACAAAATAAAAAGCCCGTTTGAGTCACTTGGAATCATAGAGAGACAAAACATTCTATATTTACCTTGCTATAAAACATGAATAACATACATGCTTATAACAAGTTGTAATGCATAATACCTGGATGCTTTTTTTTCTTTCTCTTTTTTTCTTTGAGTATATATATATATATATATATATTTTAGAGGTCGACTGGTTATGATTTTTCAACACCGATACCGATTATTGGAGGACTAAAAAAAGCCGATACCGATGAATCGGACGATTTTTTAAATGTATTTGTAATAATGACAATTACAACAATACTGAATGAACACTTATTTTAACTTAATATAATACATCAATAAATGAAATTTAGCCTCAAATAAATAATGAAGCATTGCGAAGTGCTGCTGGCAAAACGCACGAAAGTGCTGTTTGAATGAATGCATACGAGCCTGCTGCTGCCTACCATCGCTCAGTCAGACTGCTCTATCAAATATCAAATCATAGACTTAATTATAACATAATAACACACAGAAATACGAGCCTTTGCTCATTAATATGGTCGAATCCGGAAACTATCATTTCGTAAACAAAACGTTTATTCTTTCAGTGAAATACGGAGCCGTTCCGTATTTTATCTAACGGGTGGCATCCATAAGTCTAAATATTCCTGTTACATTGCAGAACCTTCAATGTTATGTCATAATTACGTAAAATTCTGGCAAATTAGTTTGCAACGAGCCAGGCGGCCCAAACTGTTGCATATACCCTGACTCTGCGTGCAATGAACTCAAGAGAAGTGACATAATTTCACCTGGTTAATATTGCCTGCTAACCTGGATTTCTTTTAGCTAAATATGCAGGTTTAAAAATATATACTTCTGTGTATTGATTTTAAGAAAGGAATTGATGTTTATGGTTAGGTACAGTCGTGCAATGATTGTGCTTTTTTCGCAAATGCGCTTTTGTTAAATCATCCCCCGTTTGGCGAAGTTGGCTGTCTTGGTTAGGAAGAAATAGTCTTCACACAGTTCGCAACGAGCCAGGCGGCCCAAACTGCTGCATATACCCTGACTCTGTTGCAAGAGAAGTGACACAATTTCCCTAGTTAAAAGAAAATCATGTTAGCAGGCAATATTAACTAAATATGCAGGTTTAAAAATATATACTTGTGTATTGATTTTAAGAAAGGCATTGATGTTTATGGTTAGGTACACATTGGAGCAACGACAGTCCTTTTTCGCGAATGCACACCGGATCGATTATATGCAACGCAGGACACGCTAGATAAACTAGTAATATCATCAACTCACATTAAGCATCTCCAATCCAAAATTAAATCTAGAATCGGCTTCCTATGTCACAACAAAGCATCCTTCACTCATGCTGCCAAACATACCCTCGTAAAACTGACCATCCTACCTATCCTCGACTTCGGTGATGTCGTCTATAAAATAGCCTCCAACACTCTACTCAACAAACTGGATGCAGTCTATCACAGTGCCATCCGTTTTGTCACCAAAGCCCCATACACTACCCACCATTGCGACCTGTACGCTCTCTTTGGCCCTCGCTTCATACTCGTCGCCTGACCCACTGGCTACAGGTTATCTACAAGTCTCTGCTAGGTAAAGCCCCGCCTAATCTCAGCTCAATGGTCACCATAGCAGCACCCACTCGTAGCACACGCTCCAGCAGGTATATCTCACTGGTCACCCCCAAAGCCAATTCCTCCTTTGGTCGTCTTTCCTTCCAGTTCTCTGCTGCCAATGACTGGAACGAACTGCAAAAATCTCTGAAGCTGGAGACTCATATCTCCCTCACTAGCTTTAAGCACCAGCTGTCAGAGCAGCTCACAGATCACTGCACCTGTACAAAGCCCATCTGTAAACAGCCCATCTATCTACCTACCTCATCCCCATACTGTATTTATTTATATTATCTTGCTCCTTTGCACCCCAGTATCTCTACTTGCACATTCATCTTCTGCACATCTACCATTCCAGTGTTTAATTGCTATATTGTAATTACTTTGCCACCATGGCCTATTCATTGCCTTAACTTACCTCATTTGCACTCACTGTATATAGACGTTTTGTTTTCTTTTGTTCTACTGTATTATTGACTGTATGTTTTGTTTATTCCATGTGTAACTCTGTGTTGTATGTGTCGAATTGCTACTGCCAGGTCGCAGTTGAAAATGAGAACTTGTTCTCAACTAGCCTACCTGGTTAAATAAAGGTGAAATTAAAAAATAATTTAAAAAAATAAACCATGTGTAGTTAACTAGTGATTATGATTGATTGATTGATTGTTTTTTACAAGATAAGTTTAATGCTAGCTAGCAACATACCTTGGCTTCTTGCTGCATTCGCGTAACAGTGGAGTGCAATGTAGGGCAGGTGGTTAGAGCGTTGGACTAGTTAACCGTAAGGTTGCAAGATTGAATCCCCAAGCTGACAAGGTAAAAATCTGTCGTTCTGCCCCTGAACAAGGCAGTTAACCCACCATTCCTAGGCCGTCATTGAAAATAAGAATGTGTTCTTAACTGACTTGCCTAGTTCAATAAAGGTGTAAAAATATATACTTTTTTTTTATCAGCCAAATCTGTGTCCAAAAATACCGATATCCGATTGTTATGAAAACTTGAAATCGGCCCTAATTAATCGGCCATTCTGATTAATATATATATAATTATTATTTTTTTATTTTTTTATCCCCAATTTCGTGGTATCCAATTGGTAGTTAAAGTCTTGTTTCATCGCTGCAACTCCCGTACGGTCTCGGGAGAGGCGAAGGTCGAGAGCCGTGCGTCCTTCTTGACACACTGCCCACTTAACCCGGAAGCCAGCCGCACCAATGTGTCAGAGGAAACACCGTGCACCTGGCAACCGTGTCAGCGTGCACTGCGCCCGGCCCGCCACAGGAGTCGCTAGTGCGCGATGGGACACGAACACTGGATGCTTTAAGTAAAGTGATACCGACATGGGTTGTGTCAGATGAAATTTCACAATTTTTCTACTTCATATTCATAATCTCCAGCACCACCCCAACACCAACATAGGGTATATGAAAATGGCACATTTCTATGTATTGTAGTAAAGAAAATAAAGGAAGATGCCTGTTTCCAATTACATCATCAACCAATTAGCAGTCTATTAGTAGGCAACGCCTACTCATAATTGGTTCAAATCACATGATGGACACCGATGTCTTTGGAAACACTTTTTTTCCTCTGTTTTTTACTTCAAAACATGGAAACGTGCCATTTTCACATTTGTTGATGTTAGGGTAGTAGTAGAGATGATGAATATGAAGTTGTAAATGTTTGAAATGTTCCTTTAAAACTCCTCTCTCCATGGGCCTGGTCCGGAGGATGTAAAATTACAGAAAGAAATGTAGAATAGGGAATCATGTCATCTCTATTCATTCTATTTCTGTCTGCAACATACAGTGTTTCACTTCCCTGAATAAGTACTTACTCAAAAATGTGGAGGAAATCAATTACCTCATGTTTTTTTTGTAATGAAACTTAAATGGCTGAAGTAACCAGTAGATCTTTTTTTAAGTTCATCTAAATGATGTCTTTGCCTGTTCCCTACAGCTGCGGTACTGAAGTATGAGAACAACGTGATGAACATCAGGCAGTTCAACTGCTCCCCTCACCCCTACTGGCTGCCCAACTTCATGGACGTCTTCACCTGGTCCCTCCCCTTTGTCGGGGAGAAAGGTGAGCGGGACACACACACCCACACAATGACAACCCTGTCAAATGTGAAGTTCAAGTTAATTTAATACATTTAGGAAACTGTTGTTGTGGCTATTATTAGGACTCCCATGCAGTGGTATATGTGGCTATAAACATGCCTAACAACACAACAACTAGAAATAGCAATTGAGATGACCAATTATCACGCCCAGTGGTATATGTGGATATAGTCATGCCTAACCTCTCAACCAAAAATATCAAATGAGATGTGTCCTTAACAATTATCACATCAAATGTCATTCAGCATAACGCCACAAGGTTGTCAAAAGGAATTTACGGTATCTTTGACTGCATGTATTTTAGTATAATGTGTCATAAGGCTGAAGGTGACATACATCCACTTTAATCTCCAGCACACCCAGTCACCCCTCCTTTACATGCTGCTGACATCTACTGTACTAATGTAGCATGACAAGTTACAATTTACATTCTCTGTTTCAATGTGTCAATGTGTAAACTATGAATTATCTTATCCAAGACCCCACTCCTACTCACACAACCCTCCCCCCATCTCTCGGTTCACCACTGAAGCGTAGTTAAATGTGAAAACACCCCAAACCATTCCCCAAACACTGTAGTAGTTGGATGTCACATTTTAGACATGGCTCACATTCTAGCAGCTAGTCCTAGCACTCCCTCCCGCTCCCTCCCTTCCTCTCTCCCCTACGTCTTCTCTCTCTCTCACTGTTTCTTTCTCTCTCTCCCCACCCCCTTCCTTTCTTTCGCTCTCTCGCTCTCTTGCTCTCGCTCACTCTCTCTCTCTCTCTAGTCACTGAGATGCTGGTTAACGTGTTAAGCATCTGCTCCAATGATGAGCTGACGACCGACGAGGAGATCGATGGTAAGTCTGTGTGGTGTGCCAATCGACTGGTACTATTTCCTCTCATGTTGCCACGACAGGTTAGATTAGCCCAATTCCCTTTCTCGCAGATGCTCCCTCCCCTCTCTGTTTCACTCCAGAACTGTATTCAAATGTCATTTAAGCAAAAGCTTGAAAGCAAGATCTAATGACATGACATTGCTGACTTCACTCTATATGAGTATTGGAATGATTGGAGAATGGGGAATAGAGCCCCAATGTTGAGTTGTCATAATACCCATACAACCTAGTGGTCAAATAGGGAAATGGTTCCAATTGTTTTAAAAGTCACCTTGTCTGAGAGATATTTACATGGTTATCAAAATGTCACGCCAGGGTCAGCCTACACGGAACACAGCCCTCATGTTGTGTTTCTAAAATCCCCTATTGGAAAGATGTATGGTGGAAAAACTAAAAATCACGACGTCCCTGTTAGACCTCTAGGTTGTATGGGTATTATGACTCATACTGTGGCAGTCTATAGGGCAAGGGAGGAAGGACGGGTCATTATGGGGGTTGACTTTCTGTCTGTGATTGACTATACTTCCACTAGAGGGCCAAATCTACCAATGGAACATCATCAGCTCAACGCACATACATTTGGCCTTTACTTTCTTTGGATCCACAGTAGAAACATGACAGTGCAAGATGCCCGCATGGATACACACACACACACACACACACACACACACACACACACACACACACACACACACACACACACACACACACACACACACACACACACACACAATGTTGGAGGATAGCTATTAGCCACTATGTAACTGAGTTGTGGTTATTATTATCTACTATGTACGTTTGTTACAAAAGTCAACACATTCCACAATTCTATTCAGGTTGCATATCTATTGGTGGGACACGGCACGTTCCTGGTATTCAATTTCCATTGAATCATGATTCTAATTTCTTTCCCGTCTTATCTTACGGCTCATTTAGTTGGGTTCCATTTAACATTAATAGGCTACGTTGTACAACAGTGGTCGCCAACGGGTCGATCACGATCGACTGGTCGATCTTCAAGGTATTCCTAGTCGATCAACAATCATTTCTGTAGAAAAAACAACGATAAAGGCTTGCAATCCTTTTTTTGTATTATTTGTGTTGCGCTGTTGGCGGTGGGTGCACTTGATTCAGAAGCCCTGTGTACCGGGTAGACAAAGTGTTCACATTTTTAACCATTTCATTTTTGTGAAAAGACAAACTACCTACCCGGCGAACCGGGAGATCTGTGCCTAAATTGCGTGCGACTTCTGTGCTGGCCAATCAGATAGCTCAAAATCACTGTTCCTACAGAGCTTCCACGACCCTGGCTACAGCAAAGTTTGATACTAGCCTACATAATAACTTTTAAAACCATGACCACAGAGAGACCGTCAAAGAATACAGCAAAGAGCTGCAGTTTTTATGAGTGAGTTCATGTTTAAGTTTTTATTCAGCACTGTCACTGTTTTTATTCAACACTATTAGAATAAAAAACTGGAGCTGGCACACACCCAGAAAATAATATTTGATGTGGAGGTGCTGACTAACGGCGAATAAACTATAAACTATAAAAAGTCGCACACTCAATATATATAAACTCCCAGTAATATATTGGGTAAATCACCAACGTTTCGGCATCACTGTGCCTTCTTCAGGGTAATGTCATGAATGCTTGAACCAGGTTATGTAGACAAACAGTGCAATTAGTGCAACCAATGACAATAGTGAGCGGTGTGTCATAATTATTAAGTTAATTCTAATGAATTGAGTGAAACTGTTAAAAAACAATAGTTTATGGCATATTGAATATATTAGGCTATTGTTATCATATGGAAACAGAATTGAATATTGTACATAATATTAGTCTCAACATACATTATTGTTTAATTAAATTTCACATATTTAATTGTTTTTTATTTTGTTGTGTCACATGTAATCTTTTGGTTCAACCATAATAAATAATAAGCATCATCAACAGGGGGAACATATTGGGTGTATGCTGACAAGCTGTAGGAAGAATATATCAATTTATAAGACTTGTTCATAAAAGAGAGAATTGTTCATATGAAGGGCCTGAGATCAAAGTCAATATTTCAGACCACTAGGGGTCAATGTTTTAGATAGGATATCCAGTAAGCCTCCCTTTGTAATAGTAGGATCTCCATGTTACCTCCTCTCCTTGGTAGAGCAACATGCTCAATGCCTGTGTATTTTAGGGAGGAGATAGGATGGTTAGCTTCAACAAAGAGAGCTGCTACTGAATAGTCAGTGTTCTTACACCTGATTGAGCTCCTACTGGATAGTCAGTGTTCTGACACCTGATTGAGCTCCTACTGGATAGTCAGTGTTCTTACACCGCGATTGAGCTGCTACTGAATAGTCAGTGTTCTGACACCTGATTGAGCTCCTACTGGATAGTCAGTGTTCTACACCTGATTGAGCTGCTACTGGATAGTCAGTGTTCTTACACCTGATTGAGCTGCTACTGAATAGTCAGTGTTCTGACACCTGATTGAGCTCCTACTGGATAGTCAGTGTTCTTACCTGATTGAGCTCCTACTGGATAGTCAGTGTTCTGACACCTGATTGAGCTCCTACTGGATAGTCAGTGTTCTGACACCTGATTGAGCTCCTACTGGATAGTCAGTGTTCTGACACCTGATTGAGCTGCTACTGAATAGTCAGTGTTCTACACCTGATTGAGCTGCTACTGATAGTCAGTGTTCTGACACCTGATTGAGCGCTACTGAATAGTCAGTGTTCTTACACCCGATTGAGCTGCTACTGGATAGTCAGTGTTCTTACACCTGATTGAGCTGCTACTGGATAGTCAGTGTTCTGACACCTGATTGAGCTCTACTGAATAGTCAGTGTTCTGACACCTGATTGAGCTGCTACTGAATAGTCAGTGTTCTGACACCTGATTGAGCTGCTACTGGATAGTCAGTGTTCTTACACCTGATTGAGCTCCTACTGGATAGTCAGTGTTCTTACACCTGATTGAGCTCCTACTGGATAGTCAGTGTTCTGACACCTGATTGAGCTCCTACTGGATAGTCAGTGTTCTGACACCTGATTGAGCTGCTACTGAATAGTCAGTGTTCTTACACCTGATTGAGCTGCTACTGGATAGTCAGTGTTCTTACACCTGATTGAGCTGCTACTGGATAGTCAGTGTTCTGACACCTGATTGAGCCTACTGAATAGTCAGTGTTCTTACACCTGATTGAGCTGCTACTGGATAGTCAGTGTTCTACACCTGATTGACTCCTACTGGATAGTCAGTGTTCTTACACCTGATTGAGCTGCTACTGGATAGTCAGTGTTCTGACACCTGATTGAGCTGCTACTGAATAGTCAGTGTTCTTACACCTGATTGAGCTGCTACTGGATAGTCAGTGTTCTTACACCTGATTGAGCTGCTACTGATAGTCAGTGTTCTGACACCTGATTGAGCTTCTACTGAATAGTCAGTGTTTCTTACACCTGATTGAGCTGCTACTGGATAGTCAGTGTTCTTACACCTGATTGAGCTGCTACTGAATAGTCAGTGTTCTGACACCTGATTGAGCTCCTACTGGATAGTCAGTGTTCTTACACCTGATTGAGCTCCTACTGGATAGTCAGTTCTTGACACCTGATTGAGCTCCTACTGGATAGTCAGTGTTCTGACACCTGATTGAGCTCCTACTGGATAGTCAGTGTTCTGACACCTGATTGAGCTGCTACTGAATAGTCAGTGTTCTTACACCTGATTGAGCTGCTACTGATATCAGTGTTCTGACACCTGATTGAGCTGCTACTGAATAGTCAGTGTTCTTACACCTGATTGAGCTGCTACTGGATAGTCAGTGTTCTTACACCTGATTGAGCTGCTACTGGATAGTCAGTGTTCTGACACCTGATTGAGCCTGCTACTGAATAGTCAGTGTTCTGACACCTGATTGAGCTGCTACTGAATAGTCAGTGTTCTTACACCTGATTGAGCTGCTACTGGATAGTCAGTGTTCTGACACCTGATTGAGCTGCTACTGGATAGCAGTGTTCTTACACCTGATTGAGCTCCTACTGGATAGTCAGTGTTCTTACACCTTATTGAGCTCCTACTGGATAGTCAGTGTTCTGACACCTGATTGAGCTCCTACTGATAGTCAGTGTTCTGACACCTGATTGAGCTGCTACTTGAATATCAGTTTCTTACACCTGATTGAGCTGCTACTGGATAGTCAGTGTTCTGACACCTGATTGAGCTGCTACTGAATAGTCAGTGTTCTTACACCTGATTGAGCTGCGGTGTTCAGCTATGCGTTGTTTTAATGGTCTTTTCGTTTGTCCTGCGTAGGCTTTCCCACATGAACAAGTGATGAGATCGATTATTCCCTTGGTCTTGCATGAGATGATACCCCTTACAGTGATTTTTCAACCTGTATGTGGGTGTCTGAAGGAGGATGTTTTTATTGTGATATGGCACTGGGCGTATGAGCCACATTTGTAGTTCCCATTTGGAATGGGTGTCAAGAGTCTCTGAGTGGGCTCGGGGGGCATGTCTGATCTCACCAAACTATTTCCAATATTGTGACCACACTTATAGACCACCAGTGGGGGTTCCTTGAAGAGGTGTGAGATTTTTTTTGTGTGATTGCTGAATATTCCAGTGCTTTTTCAGGATTGCTTTCATTTTCTCCGAACACTTGGTGTACAGGGTGCAAAAGACTTTTTTGCAATTCCTCTCTTGGTTTTAGAGATATTTTCATCATTGCAGCATCAAGAGTTTTATACTTATAGCCTCTCATTTAGAATTGATCTGTCTTTTTTTTTTAGCATTGCCTTCAAAATCTGTCAAGATTCGTTTAGCCCTGCATAACTGGCTATATGGTAGACCATTCTTGAGGGGAAGGGGATGTATACTATCCGCACATATCAAGGTTATGAACAATTCTCTCTTTTATGAACAAGTCTTATAAATGTATATATTCTTTCTACAGCTTATCAGTGTGCTGGTTGAGTGAATGCCAGTAGTGTGCAAAGCTGTCATCAAGGCAAAGGGTGGCTACTTTGAAGAATCTAAAATCTAAAATATATTTTGATTTGTTTAACACTTTTTTGGTTACTACATGATTCCATGTGTTATTTCATAGTTTTGATGTCTTCACTATTATTCTACAATGTAGAAAATAGTTTTTTTTAATAAAAAAAATTGATTGAGTAGGTGTGTCCAAACTTTTGACTGGTACTGTATATTAGGCCTACTGCCCAGACATAATTCATACAGAACAGTTTTTATTAGGTTAATGTGACATTGTTTAAGTCATGTTGAAAAAAAATCTGAGCGATAGATCTCGGCTTGCTTTTTGACTGCGAAAGTGATTTTGGCTCAGAAAAGATTGGTGACCACTGTTGCACAACATAATGTTGAGACGCATTGTCTAGGTAGAGATGGTAGAGATGGTTTGGAACACCCATTCCTAGATAAGCCCTAAATACTCCATCCCGTCTCTTATTCTCCAAAGTCACACACGTCACCATAACTCTATAGCGAGGGGGAAGGAATGCTTAGGTCATATCCTGTTCCTGAATGGCAGGAAGTGGCGTGTTATAGAAAATGGCTTCTAACCCTTGACTCTAACACTGGTTTGCCTGGCTGCCAAAACTTCTTGCTCCGGCCAAATGCTGCACCACATCAACCTGAGTACCTCCCCGAAGATTTCAAGAACACAGACACATTCTGACCGTTCTGATTGGTCCCAGAAACCGATGGGTTGGGTCGAGAGCCAGAACACATGTGGGTAAAGCAGCGTTTTGAAAATGTATCATTGGCTTTGATACCCTGATTTGTTGGAGATAATCCAATCGCTGATGACTTTGATTTGGACAACACCCCTCATTTTGACGTCACTACAAATGACTTGAATGATGGCAGTCTCAGACTGAAGTATGTAGTGAACATAAAGCAGTGAACATAGGTCATATCCTGTTCCTGTATGGCAGGAAGTGTTGTGTTATAGGAAAATGATTCAAACCCTTGACCCTAACGTTGATAGCTGACGGACACTTCTTAGTCACTCACAGCCTTGGTGACTAACATCTCATCATTTCCTAATTTTCTTTCCTTCACTGTCTTTCTTCAGTAGCTTAATATTCATTGTGTTGATGTTCATATTCTTTGCGTTATTTATTTGTTTCTCTTCTCTCATCTAGGTCTCTCTCTCATGTCTCTCTCTCTCTCCGATGCTGTGTTATTTCATTATTTCCGTGGTTACCTCATCTAATTTGTCTCTTCTTTTCTGTTTTTCAGAGTTTTGTTTTAAGCCATTGCTTTTCTTTATGCTTGATGGGTGTGTGTTTGCCTTTTCTCTCTTTCCTCTCCACCTCCTCTTCCTCTTCCTTGGCTTCCTCTGTCATTCTTCTGCCATTCACTGATCTCTCTTGTCTTTTCTGTTCTCTTCTGGGGGTGTTCTTGAGAAGGACAACTAATATATGCCCCCAAGAAAGGTACAACCCTCTGCTCTACCGCCAATATACCTGTGTGTTGGTGCTTGCTCTTGCACATGCACTTTGGGAACCAATTAACTAACCCAAGACGTAAATGTGTTGTAACATTTATGCTCAGTTTGGTTATTGATATTTATCAGTAAAAATAGAATATATAATCAATCTATAAAAATATAGACAGTAGACATGCACCCAAATTCAATCAATTGCAGGTAAAGGTCAACTGCACTGTAGGTTCACTCAGAATGTTGACACTATACAGTATTGGGTCACTTTTTGGATAGTCCAAATGTTCCATCTATTGATGGTCTACCGATGGTTATAATATTAACAAACTATCTGTTGATAAGCAACTGCTTGCTACGGTTACGGTTATGGTTAGAATATGGGTTAGGGTTAAGTTTAGTGTTAGGATAAGGGTTAAGGTTAGGGAGAGCTAGGGTTAGGGTTAGTAGATAGTTCGTGTAAATGCTATTGATAGTCTGTAGAGCATCTACAGATGGACTATCCACATAAAGTGTTACACAGTATTTTAACAGACTGGTATAGTTTTGAGTGGTGAACAGCTTGCACGGTGTGTTGGCTTCAATACTGGTAACTTAAACATAGCTTAAACATTTTCAGCGAACCTGCAGTACGGTTATCTGCACTTGAGTGAATTAGCGTTAGCCTATAGCTTCAATAGAAACAGTGCAGGGTAGTCAGTCCTCAATATGCTTCGCCTCTTTCCTGTGTAGAATGCCCAAAGGTCCAGCTGGCTGTAGCTCAATGTGAGAAGACGGGATACTCAGTACTGTCCCTAGTGGTCCGACCAAGGGAACACACTCCAGTAGAGTCTCACTGTTATCTGCATACTCATTCTTCTCTCTCCATATATTTCCAAGCACTTGTATTCATTTCTGTCTCTCACACTCCACCTCACTACCACTTTCCAAGCTGGGTCACAAAAGGGTCCTAGTGTCAAACACAAGTCATCCTGTCACAACACACAAGCTCCTAGACCAGGCTATATTCTTCACCAGGCTATATTCTTCACCAGGCTATATTCTTCACCAGGCTATATTCTAGACCAGGCTATATTCTTCACCAGGCTATATTCTAGAACAGGCTATATTCCAGACCAGGCTATATTCTTGACCAGGCTATATTCTTGACCCGGCTATATTCTTCTCCAAGCAGAAATAGAAACCTGGGTCGTGTTCATTAGGGCACACCATAGAAAAACTTTTTGCAACAGAAAATGACAACAAGCGTTTCTTATTGGACAAATTCTAATAGTGCCTCCCCATTTATCTCTGTTGAAATGTTTTCTTCCAGTCCATGCCAACTGAACACGACCATGTAAGAAGACAGTTTTAGGTTGTTTACACCTTGTACGTTCAGAACAATTATATAACACGGGCCTCACAAAGCAATGGCAGATTAAAAACAGTAGTCCTAGCAAAGGGAATCGATAGCAGGTCATCTGCAGTGCTTTTCAATGTCTGATTAGGCCAGGCAGAGTGTTTGAGGGAGTACTTTATCGATTAGTGCCTACAGGGTCCCTCTAGACAGGGTATTGGTGCTGAGGCATCGAACACCAAGCTTCACCTCTTTCTCAGAATGCCTTTCATACTAAGACATAACCAGGGAATCGCAGTGGTGGAGTGAGATTCAAAGTACTGGTTCGGTTGGTTTTACTTTGAACTTCAATAACTACATAGTGTATTTTGATGTGATATGACACTCCTGTGCAAAAAACATTTGCTAAATGATTCAAGTGTCAAATAAATGTCAACTAAACATTTAGGAAACAATTCCTTGGTATCAGTGGTAGTCACTCAAACATGTACTCTACTTAGACACACAAAACACAACTTAGTGTTAAGTTTTACTAGCTCATGTCTGGTAATGAACACACCTTAAAGAAAATGCCTCACCCAGAAAAGCAGACATGTTGTGATGGTTTGAAACAGCCTGACTGTCTGACCCTGAGAACTGCGTGTGTGCGTGTGTTATAGGTGCCACAGCCTCTGCACGCAAGGAGGTCATCAGGAACAAGATCCGTGCCATTGGCAAGATGGCGAGGGTATTCTCTGTCCTAAGGTATTTATTAGGAATCATCTCTGTAAGTCTAGGTGTGCATTTCCTGTATACCAATGTTTATGTATTTTATAATATGTGCCCAGTTACATGATCCTAGGCAGAAGTCAGTACATTGTACATTACAGGAATGCCGTTTTACATTTAAAAAAATCTACATAAACACGTCTTAATTACAACCCACTGGGCACAGACGTCAATTCAACGTCTAATTCCGCGTTGGTTCACCAACATTTCATTGAAATTACGTGGAAACAACGTTGATTCAACCAGTGTGTGCCCAGTGGGAAACTCACAGCTGAGAATAAGGCTGCAATGAAAAGCTTTTAACAAAGGCTTATTTATACAGTATAACTTACACAGTGGTATTCACTGACTTCCGGGTTATGTGGGCATTGTGTCAAGAAGCAGTGCGGCTTGGTTGGGTTGTGTTTTGGAGGACGCACAGCTCTCGACCTTCGCGTCTCCCGAGTCCGTACGGGAGTTGCAGCGATGAGACAAGACTATAACTACCAATTGGGGAGCAATAGGAGCAGTAACTTTCATAAACATTGAGAAATCAGGTACATTTGTTGAATCATGTGTGCTAGTATAGGGCTAGAAACACAGGACATTGGTGGCACCTTAATTGGGGAGAACGGGCTCATGGTAATGGTTGGGACGGAATAGGTGGAATGGTATCAAATACCGTTGTTCCATGTGTTTGATGCCATTCCATGAAATCCGTTCCAGCCATTATTATGAGCC
Organism: Salvelinus sp. IW2-2015; assembly: GCF_002910315.2. NCBI lineage: Eukaryota > Metazoa > Chordata > Actinopteri > Salmoniformes > Salmonidae > Salvelinus > Salvelinus sp. IW2-2015. The sequence goes on from NC_036840.1 coordinate 30,807,699, forward strand.
GTCCTCCCCTCAGCAGCCTCCACTGGCTAGAACAACAATGTGTGATGTTGGGAGTTGGTGAGACTTGAGAAACACTTTTTTGAGAAGTTGAGAAACACTATTTCACATGAATGCATCAGTTCTGCATGCTATATTTCCATCTGAACGTTGCTTAATGTGTTTTTCCCGTGCAGGAATGAGCTTGCTATAAGGCCGACATGTTCTAGGGGCTATATTTCTATCTGAGCATTGTGTCATTTGTTTGTTTGTTGTCCCTGCAGGGAGGAGAGTGAAAGTGTGTTGACACTGAAGGGGCTGACCCCCACCGGCATGCTGCCCAGTGGAGTGCTGTCCGGGGGCAAGGAGAAGCTCCAGAATGGTAAACCCCACAACACACACGCTGGACCGCCATGTCCAGCCCACAACACCCCTCACACTGTTATATATAAGATTTTATTAGCAATACATTTACTTTTAAGACCTGAAACTTATTGAGCCTTGGGGGGGGGGGTGTCTAGAGTTAAACCTGCTATATTTTATGACTTTTATGTCACAGAACACAGTTGCAGCAGTGGTAAATACTATGTAACCTGTGGTTTAGCGTTTCCTCAAACTCAGTCCTGGGGACCCCAAGCGGTGCACATCTTGTTATTTACCCTAGCACTAAACAGCTGATTAAATAATCAACTCATCATAAAGCTTTATTTGAATCAGCTGTGTAGTGCTAAAGCAAAAACCAAAATGTGCATCCCTTGGCGTCGCTTTAGATAATACAGATATTAAATGTTAGAAGTTGACTTTCTGTGTCCCCGTTGTCTCTTCTAATGCTGTCTTGCTTTCCTTACCCCCCCCCCTCTCTCTCTCTCCACCTTTCTCTCTGCAATCTACTGGTTATATCTCAAATATTGTCTGTTTTCTTCTTTCTCGTCTCTCCCTAGAAACCACAGGTATAATCTGTTGTGCAAGTATTCTGTCAGCAGTGTTTTGTGAGAATATTGTAGAATTCACCCTCCCATGTTGAATTCCAAACACTCCCAAAACCAGTCTGACGATCGATCGATCTCCTTTACGTGACAGACTAGCATTAAAATATGCTTTTCCACAGGGAAGACATTTCTTCCAAAGATGATGAGTCGAATTGAATAATCTACCCACAGAATCGGGCTACAACATAGCCAATTTAGAATTTCTATTTATGTTCTATAGAACAAAAACGTGGACCTTGATTTTACAAATTGTAAGTCATTTTTAAGAAGTCAGGGAGGCTAAGGATCGACTACGATTCAGATGAATTGGAATTGACATAAACAACTGTGGATGTAAGGGGATCAATATTGTCCACCTTGTCATCCACAAACAAGGCAGAAATCCAAACAACTTCACTCTCCTCTCTTCAGGCTCTCTTGGTCAGTTTGTCTCCTGTCAGTTTTTCTGTCCGTTGTTTTAGTATGTACAGTGGTTCCTCCTTTAAAAGTTGCGTCATACTGCAGCACACCTTGCGGGCTGCTGCAGCATTCTATGGCACGTTATTTAATTGTCAGCCATTTTTTACATTAGTTTGACCACCAGAGGGCAACTTTGAGAAGCATTTGATAGTCTCCCATATTGGCATTACTAGAGAATAAAAAATAAAAAAATTGTAATAACATAGTACATGGGATTGATTGTAAGAAATGTGGCTTAATTAATTTGATTAATATCATGGTGTTTCTATTCCGAGAAAAACTAAACCCTCAGGGTTTCCGTTAGGATAGAATGGAAAATATTGCGCTGTACAACGTGACGGTCGGGAGTAGGCTACAGCATAAGAGGATTGTAGAAATCGAAATTAATATGTAAGGGGCATAGCATTTCCACACCTTAATTGTAGTGTAACCAATACTCATTTTGTCTATGGTAGGCCTACAGTATATCTAAAAATATTTTTTTCAATGACGTGACTCTCCTCCAATAATTACATTTAGAGGATTGAAGGATTCTAAATTAAATATCTAAGGGACATTTTCCATTAGGATCTGTGAGAATATCTAATGGGCTTTTATATAATTCTAAATTCATTAATAATAATCGCTTTGTTTAAAAAGTAACGATATTTTGGGGATTCCGTTTTATTTAACATAGAGTGAGCGAGACAAAGGCTATTATTGAACATTGGGTGAGCCATTCTCACTAATTTGTAAATAAAGCCAGTTTGTTATTTAGAATTATTTATTTCTGGAGAAATCTAACTTGATTATTTAGCAGACATCACATGCTTATATTCAGTCAACACATGTATCTTAAGAATATCATGGAATATAATTGAGCATTTTCGTCTCTCCATGCTTGTCTCAGAGCAGCGCGAAACAGTGCTGAAATAGACGTCCACAGCGGGAAGTCTATGTATAAAGATATTTCGGAGATTATTTTGTTTAAAAAAAACAACAGTGAGCGATTGTAATCTGACTAAAGGCCAAAATAATATTTATAAAGGCCAGAATATAGCCCTGCTAATAGCCATAATGACGCTGTACAACATGACCATGTGTGTTTAAAATAGTATTTTTCCGTAAGCAACTATTTGTTTGCCTTCATTAGACAATTTTGTTCCAATATTTCTGTAATTCATTGATATTTATTCCCATAGTAATTCATTATGGATCCATAACTAAATCAACATCCGCATTTTGAAAGAGTATTTGTATCATTATTTTATTAATGAAAGCATAAAGATGCTGATGAAGAAAGACAGTACTGTACAGTATATGCTTTTACATTTGTATCAAGCATTTAATTCATTTTGAAGATATAAGCCACCTGCATTTGTTTATTAGGCTACTGTGCAGTCTGACAAGTAAACATAGCCTACAATACATAATGTAGTAAACATGGGAAAGTGCCTAATTCCTTACATAAGGGAGAGCAGGCCATGTCCAGACTTTCTCGGTGACCTCGAGTACCTTCAATAATGACTGTACTAGAGAATGCGGGCACGTGGGAGAGCGGGGTTCAATTCCCCGACAGGGAGGAAGGAGTAGGCTGTACTTGTAAATAAGAATTTGTTCTTAACTGATTCCATATGTGTTATTTCATAGCTGTGATGTCTTCCCTATTATTCTACAATGTAGAAAATAGTAAAAATAAAGAAAAAACGAGTAGGTGTGCCCAAACTTTTGATTGGTACTTGCTTAATTCATTTGATTAATATTATGGTGTTTCTATTCCAAAGAAAACAAAAAACCCTCTGGATTTCCGTTAGGATGGATCGGAAAATATGGCTCTGTACAACTTGGCAGTACAGTACTGGGCTATTTAGCTAAAGAATCTCCATGTCGTGCAGGCAGGGCACGTGGGAGACCGGGGTTCAATTCCCCGATGGGGAGGAAGGAGTAGACTGTCTTTGTAAATAAGAATTTGTTCTTATCTGACTTGCCTAGTTAAATAAAGGTTACATTAAGAGCATAACATTTCTGCACCCTCATTTTTTTATTCTAGTCTAACCAATACCCAAACGGAGATTAAGTGAAAATAAAAATCTCATTGATTTATCAAGACCAGTACCTATGCGTGTCTCAGAGCAGCGTGAAACGATGCTAAATTAGTTGTAGGCTATTGCTTCTAACTTCAATATGCTCTTTAAATAAATAAGACTAGGGTAGGCCTACAGTATATTGAAAAATATAACGTGACTCTCCAAGGATTGGAGGACATTTCTATAATTCAGTGATATTTATTCCCATAGTAATTCGTTATGGATCCATAACTAAATATACATTGGCATTTTGAAAGAGTATTTGTATCATTATTTTATTAATGAAATCATAAAGATGCCATTATTAGTTACATTGTTTTAGTTTGAACGTGCAGACTGGTATTAAGAACAGAACACTAGGAATGTTTCCCTAGTCAGCGCCATTATTAGTGCAATGCCCCTTAAATATTTTGGAAATTATTTCGTTTTCAAATAATGTAAAATGAGCGAGAAAAAGGCAGAGAAAAAGGCCATTCTTGAACATGGGGTGAGACATTGTTACTAATTTGTAAATAAAGCCAGTTTGTTATTTAGAATTATTTACTTCTGTTTTTAGAGGGAGAAAAAACAAAAACCTACAGTCATCTCATGGATCTCCCAGTCAAGGCCAGCACAGGTATTGAACCTGTAACAACACAGCTTGCACTGCTACAGTATGCAGTGTCTTTGACCGTTGCACCACTCGGGCGCTGTACAACGTGACCGGTCAGCAGTGCCCTACAGTACTACAGTAAGAGCAAAATAATCCTAACAAAATAAAATAATAAAAACCTACCTAAGGTAGCAACAGTTTTAGGAAGTAATAGTGAAGTCGTGCACAATTATCAGTTTCTATTTAGGTTTATGTCGCCCATTCATTGACAGTTAGAGACATAGTAGGACCCAAAAACATAATCAGTGCTCTAACTCCCCCTTGTGCTGGTCTGGAGCAATGAAGTGGTGACGCAGGGTACTGTACTAAACCACAAATTACCTCTAAGTCCTGCGGTGTAAGCTAGCAACTTATAAAAGAGGAACCACTGTAGGCCTACAGAGTATTGTTTTCTAACCTTTACTGCTCTCATCTGACACTCTATTTCTGGGTTCACTATTTCTGGGTTCACTTTTCCTGAAGTTGACCACAGAAATTCTACATGTTTGCCCTCTAAACAGTAGTCTATATCTCTATCTCAAACACATGCACACACCGATGCATATACCGCTATTGTTGATTCGGCTAGCATAGGAGCAACCATGTAGTTCCCAGTGAGGCAACGATGGGCCAAAGCCATCCAATGGAGAGGCAGCAGCGAGGAGGAGCCATTTTGGGAGGCAGAGTGACGTTCGAGAGATTTTCTGTCGCGGCATTGGTAGAATCACAGCTCACCATAGGCTCCTATTGTTTAGACAGTCTGCAATGTGCTTCTACTGCAATGTTGTGCAATCCATCAACCACTTGGTTTCATTTGGACCTCCTTATAACTTACCTGTGTGTGTACGTCTCTCCTGTGCATTATGTACTGTGTTATAACTCAATAGCAACACACACCTGTTCAAGTGTAGAGCTGTAGCCGCTGAGTATTCTTTATTTGCAGTGCAACTCGTACCCATTTATTTGTCTGTTTGTGCACCACCTGACTACAGAGTCATTTCTGTATTTCTGGTGATAAGTATTGCTATAAAACAGAAGGATTTGTACGGTAAGTGGTAAGTGTATCAAAGTCCTGCAAATTTTTAAATGCATCATGGCGTCTGCTCTGTTGACGGTTCATGTCAGAAGACGTGGCTGCGCTACAGTTCTAGATAGCTGTTTCCGAGAACATTTGAAGAGTTCTTCACCTTTTTATTTTATTTTACTTGGTCTCGGTTGTTCAGTTGCAACCGCATTCTTGACTTTGGCAGAGTTGTCTCTGTTTTCACTCACACGTCTTTATGTACTGTACCCCAACTCCTGTTAAAACACCCCTCATGTCATCCCCGTCCAAGTGTGTAGTATGTTGAGTGAGGATACGTCAGACATCCACTGTTCCCCTTTGATAATCACTATTGTAACCCACTCCAGTCCTACTTGTCACGGTGTCCCCCTTCCAGACGTCCATTGTCTATATTCGTCCAGCACCGCTTCTTGTCCCTTTGTCAAACACGGGTGCCTTTTTTTTACAAAGCTCAAAATACCAGCACACCACGCATTTGTCTACAATGGGTATTTGACTGGCTCCATTCCGTCTATCCCCTTTTTTGTTTCCTGCCCCCTTCCTCCTTTGTCCGTCTTAACACACCCGCCTAGTCCCTCCTCCTCCTCCCCTCTTTTTGCTTCCATCTATGTGTTGCCTCTGTCCCAAAAACATAGAGAGTTTTTTTTAACATTGTTGTCTTTGCATTGGCTCTCTCTTTTTGCTGCTCATTGACCGGTTGGGAAAACCAAATGAATTCCTCGCTGCTCACCTTCCTTCTCATTCGTTTTGCAACCCCCGTCTTCTTCTCTTCAGCTACTATTGAGGCTATTGAGGCAGATGAAGGTAAATAGGCCGGCAGCCCTATCTGTTGCTTCTTATCGCAATAGACATGGGAGTTTTCATCCTTTTCGCCGTAGCTTGTTACAGAGTGTGTTGGGTGTTTGGTCTAACAAATTGTGACTTAATAATTTACCAAAATCAAACCAAAAAAATTACAAATAAATAAACGGGGGGGGGGTACAGAAAAGCGACGTTTGTTTTAAAGGGGAACAAAGTTCATATCAGTCAGGTGGTGAGACATTAAGTGCATGACTTTTCTTTAAACCTGCTAGGATATACAGTAGCCCCCCTTCCCCTCCCTCCCTCTCACAAAGTTTTTAGTTTAGGGCTGGATTCAATCCGTAGCGCAGAAGATCTGTGTTGTAGCGCGATTGACATTTAAAGGCAATGTTATCATGTTCGCCGAGACTGCATTCACGGTAAATGTTGCATATGTCTGCTCTATTGGAAATGACCTATGAATTTTAAACCGCGCTAAAACGCAGATCTTCCGCGCTACAGACTGAATTGAGTCTTGGTCCCCTCCACTAAATAGTGCCCAATCATAAGTTTCTCTAAAAAAACACCAACCAAGGATATTATGGCACACCTGCATCTTCACACCCCATGCCATTGCACCCACTCACCCACCGACTCAGTCTTGTCATTCGATTTTCCCCTTTGAAACAACATGCAGTTCTGCTTTGTTTTTTCACTAATATACAGTACGTTCGATAGAAACAAATCGGAACAAAATGTGCTTTTCCAACAAAAGTTTTGAAAGCCAAATTGGACTCCAAGTCCAGAAGCAAATGGGCAAACAAACCCACGCAACAAAGAACAACCTCAACTATGCAGTAAATAGCGGTTTGTTGGCTAGCTGCTATTTACTTTGGAATTGTTCAGCGACTCCTCTTGAGCACCCCCTAGAGGATTACGTGCATCAGTCCCAAGACTCTTTTTCCCTCTTTTTCCTTGTGGTTCCTCTGTGTCGTGTTCTCTTTGTTGAGCTGCTAATAACCTGTGACTGACCTGTGCTATGCAGAAACACAACTACAAGTCCCATCAGCCCCCTCTCTCTACACCCATAATTCCATAATATGGGTAATTCCTCCAAAATGGTGCCCCCTGATCCAAAAAAAAGGATCTCCTGAAAATGTAGCTGCCCACAACCACTATAACCCCATTGTCCCTTATTAGTAATTTGCTGCATGTTCTGAGCAGGCTTAACAAGTGATTAGCACCAAGTACCTCTGTAGTAGTGTCTATCAGAGAAGGCTGGTGGGAGGAGCCATAGGAGGACGGGCTCATTGTTACGGTTGGAATGGTATCAATGGAACGGAGTCAAACACGTCGTTACCATGTGTTTGATGTGTTTCGTACAATCCCATTGATTCCATTCCAGCCATTACAATGAGCCCGTCCTCCTATAGCTCCTTCCGCCAGTCTCCTCTGGTGTCTATGTATGTGAGCGTAGTCTTTTTGTGGTATCCTGTATGTTTCAGTCTGGTGGGCCCCACACTCTATTTTCCTTCTTTAAAAATTTTTTTCTTCCATTTCGTTTTGTTTGTATAGTACAGTGGTGGGGAGGTCTGGTCCTGGGGATCCTCAGGGGTTTTAATCGTGCCCTTATTCAATATGCACTCAGTTATCTTCAGGTTTATTTTTTAAGAGAGCATCAGCTGCAACATTGTTGTTTTTACTGTTTTACTTCCGCATTACACTACATTCACTTTCACATTGAATAATTTGCACATTTATTTTCCCCATGTCATTGTCAAAATGCTTAATTCCATCACATAATTGACTTACATACTTTTCTGTTTGAGTCAATTATGTGATTTATCAGTAGTGTTTTTACTTTTTGTAAATCTGTCCTTGATTGAAAGGCAATGGCACAATGAAAACCTATTGTTCTCCAGCACCAGACACTCACCTATAGTTCAGTCGGATTATGTATTCCTTTTGTCAATCGGGTTATAGGGCAGCAGGTAGCCTAGTGTTTAGAGCATTGGGCCAGTAACCGAAAGGTTGCTGGTTCGAATACCTGAGCCAACTAGGTGCAAAATCTGCTGATGTGCCCTTGAGCAAGGCACTTAACCCTCATTTGCTCCAGGGGTGCTGTATGGCTGACCCTGTAAAACAACACATTTAACTGCACCTATACATTGTATGTGAAAGTAAAATGTAATTTATTAATTTAGGTGTTCAAATTTCTCGACAGAAAGAAGTTAGACCTGTATTAGATATACACTGAGTGTACAAAACATTAAGAACACCTACTCTATATAGACATTGACTGACCAGGTGAATCCAGGTGAAAGCTATGATCCCTTGTTGATGTCACTTGTTAAATCCACTTCAAATCAGTGTAGATGAAGGCGAGGAGACAGGTTAAAGAAGGATGTTTAAGCCTTGAAACAATGGATTGTGTATGTGTGTCATTTAGAGGGTGAATGGGAAAGACAAAATGTTTAAGTGCCTTTGAACAGGGTATGGTAGTATGTGCCAGGCGTACCGGTTTGTATAAAGAACTGCAACACTGCTGGGTTTTTCACACTCAACAGTTTCTCATGTGTATCAAGAATGGTCCACCACCCAAAGGACATCCAGCCAACTTGACACAACTCTGGGAAACGTTGGAGTCAACATGGGCCAGCATCCCTGTGGAACGCTTTCGACACCTTGTAGAGTCCATGCCCCGACGAATTAAGGCTGTTCTAAGAGCAAAAGGGAGGGGGAGGTGCAACTCAATATTAAGAAGGTGTTCCTAATGTTTGGTATACTCAGTGTACACACACTCAGCTTGCATTCATACTGTAGTTATTTATATGAAAACACTAAGCAGATAAAATAGTATCGATTTTATTTTTTTTCCCCCACAAATAACTATTTATAATGTTAAAATTATGTGGTTTCTGTCGGTTGACCCACTAGACCTCTGCTTGGCTAAGAACTATCAAGTGACTTTCCATTCAGTGCAATGGTTTATATAACCAACCAATTCAGAAACAGATTTTCATTCGTTATTCTGTCATCACATGACTTGATTCACGATGAATTCTTGACGCTGAACGAAAACCAAAGACATCTCAAAACACATTGATGTGTCTGTGTTTCGGCATGTGAACCAGAAATAACTAACCTCATATTTTACATGTCTTCTCTACCTCTAAATCACCCCTGCATCAATTTTCCCCTCATCCCCCACTCCCTCTCTCCATCCTCCAGCCATCAAGGGCTTCTCGCCCCAGCACAAAATCACCAGCTTTGAGGAGGCCAAGGGCCTGGACCGCATTAATGAGCGGATGCCCCCAAGGCGGGACGGCCTCCCCTCCGACGCCAGCCTCAACTCCCTTAACAAAGCTCTGTCCTCGGAGACCAATGGCACGGACGCCAAGGACAGCAGCAGCAGCATCCAGTGAAGGGGCACACTTCACCACGGCGGGTGGTGGTGGCAGCCTGTGGCGACCAGGGTGGGGTGTTATACCACCATCCTCCTCGTCGCAGTCTGCCACGTGGCGGCAGAGAGGAGAGAGCAGGGTGGAGGAGAAAAGGGAGGGACGAGATCAGGAATGCGCTTACAGGAAGTGGTGCTCACAGGAAGTGGCGCTTACAGTACAACAACCGCAGGAGAGACTCTAGTCTTTGGGTATGCCTTTTAGAAAAAAAACTTGTAGAAACGACTAAGTTTTTCGCATTGTTCACTCTTTTGGGCCCTTGGCCTCCTCGAAGCTGGTGATGACGTGCTTGATTCTGTACTTCAGTACGAGAGAGACAGACAGGATCTCTTTCTCTTGGTCTCTCTAAAGGAGATGTTTTATGAAAGCCCCTCACTCATTTTACTGCAGTGCTCTCCAACCCTGTTCCTGGAGAATTACCCTCTAGTTTTTCGCTACAACCCCAGTTGGATCTCACCTGATTCAGCTCATCAACCAGCTAATTATTAGAATCAGGTGCGCTAGATTAGGGTTTGAGTGAAAACCAACAGGACGGTAGCTCTCCAGGAACAGGGTTGGAGAGCCCTGTTCTACTGGATATGAAAATGTTGTGTAACTTCTTACTAACTATTGTACGTTTACAAAATACAGCACTAAAAAGGACAGAACATGAAAAAAAATGTTTTTAACATAAGGGTGTACAAACTAAGTAAAGAATATTTATTGATAACTTTTTTTGCTACTCTTATAAAATAGCTCTCAGATAAATTAGGCAGTCTTAAAAAGAATGTTGCAACCTTGTTGAAATGCCAAAAAAAAAAATGTTTTATGGTTTTGTACAGATTATGCTTACCCCAGGTTCATTTGGTGTGTGCTTTTGACCCGGATTTCTGTATAATGGCTAATTAATACCTTGGTGATGAATATCTATTTTTTGGGAAGTTTCACAACTGGAATTTACATTTATCTATAATTTGCAAATATAAAAAAATGTTTTTGGGGATAGAGATTTTACTGTGTCTTGGTGGAATTCTGTGAATGTTCATTTCTCTTTTTAAAGTATTGCGAACAAAGTAAGCGTAAAGAACCTATATTGTGTAAAAAAGACAAACTAAAAGTGTCTGCCTATGCATGTTTTATAAACTCAAACAAAGGAAATGGATAAATTAATTGAATACCTTGGCTGCCGGGGCCTGTTTTGAAATGTAGTGCGCTTAGTGAACATATACTGGCATTCATTAAATTAACACCATGATAATGCTTTATATCCCTCAACTTCTTTTAAAATGTATGCATTTAATTATCTGACATGGAGGAGGAATCATATTTTTAACATGCGCTTGTAAGTGCACACAGTCAAATTTAGTATGTTTGACTATTCTTGTGAGGTTTGTGGTTACATGTGGAACTCAAAATGCATGATAGCTGTTAATGTCATATAACGGTTAAGACATTTTTGTTCTGTTTTGTACACGTGCCACAGAAAGTGTAATTTGATTATTATGATTATTGTTATTATTTGGAACTCTGCTTTGTATATCAATAAAACAAAAAACTCCATGACCTTTAAAAAAAAATGCTTATATGCCCAAGTATTTCACTACATGACATGAAGCTTTGCTTTTGTAATTTAACTTTGAAACAGTTGGCAGATGAAGCATGCACACGCAACTATGAAAAAGTATTTTGTATTACTGTTCAATAAAAAATGTGCATGAATTTCAACTTAACGAAACAGTTTTTTTGTGTGTGATATAGCCAGAATTTCTTCTTCTCAGATTTCAAGTCTGCGAACTGAAAATCTATGTAAACATATTAAATAAAAATGTATTACATTCTAAATATTTACTCTTCTGGACATTTTTGCATGATGACTGTGAGTGATGACACAGCATTCGCCAAAACATTCATAATGAGCGCTTCATAAATGATATCATAATATTTATTTCATAAATTGGATTTCACCGCTGTCTCCCAACAAGTATGTATCTCTCTTCAAAAGGTGAGGACACAACAGTTCACAAGACTGAATCCAAACATTACATTGTTGATCTTATGTGCATTTTATATTTAATATACTTTTCGCAAAATTTGTTTATAACGAATTCTTAAAATACTCTGGATACATTTAGTAACAAAATAAGAATATTCCTGAAAAATGTGGGGTATGTGCAACATAAGACAAAAATTACAAGGGTTTGAGTGAGGTCTAACTAAAAGTGTGAACAGTTCCTAAGTCATTTGAATGCACTTTTATGACTCCAAGAAGAGTTTTCAACTATAAGGTGTTTTTTTGAGCTCTCCTAGCTGTGCAGTTGAGGAAGTAAAGCAATCACGCTTGTAGTTGTTTTGTTTAATATCTCTGAAATGTTCAATACGCACAAAAAGCTTATTTCTCTCAAATGTTGTGTACAAATTTGTTTATATTCCTGTTAGTGAGCATTTCTCCTTTGCCACTATAATCCATCCACCTGACAGGTGTTACATATCATCAACCTTAAAATCAACCTTCTGCTGGGGACAATAAAAGGCCACTCTAAAATGTGCAGTTATTGCACACAACACAATGCCACAGATGTCTCATGTTTTGAGGGAGCGTGCAATTGGCATGCTGACTGCAGGAATGTCCACCTGAGCTGTTGTGAGAGAATTTAATGTTAATTTTTCTACCATAAGCCACCTCCAACATTATTTTAGAGAATTTGGCAGTACATCCAACCAGCCTCACAACCACAGACCACGTGCTACCACGCCAGCCCCGGACCACCACATCTGGCTTCTTCATCAGCCACCCAGACAGCTGAGGAGTATTTATGTCTGTAACAAAGCCCTTTTGTGGGGAAAAACTCTGATTGGCTGGGTTTGGCTCCCCAGTGGGTGGGCCTATGCCCTCCCAGGCCCACCCATGACAGCGCCGCTGCCCAGTCATGTAAAATCCATAGATTAGGGCCTAATTTATTTATTTCTATTGACTGATTTCCTTATATGAACTGTAACTCATTAAAATCATTGAAATTGTTGCATGTTCCGTTTATATTTTTGTTCAGTATAAAAGACAACAAAAACGATTTAGCCCAATCAACAAGCCCTTAACCAATAATGCAGTTTTAAGAAAATACCTAAAAAAAAGTAACAAATAATTAAAGAGCAGCAGTAAAATAACAATAGTGAGGCTATATACAGGGGTTACCGGTACAGAGTCAGGGGGCACCGGTTAGTCAAGGTAATTGAGGTAATATGTACATGTAGGTAGAGTTATTAAAGTGACTATGCACAGATAATAACAGAGAGTAGCAGCAGCGTAGAAGAGGTGGGGGGGAAATGCAAATAGTCTGGGTAGCCATTTGATTAGATGTTGAGGAGTCTTTAGTTTAGTTAAGTTTAGTTTAGAAGCCTCTTGGACCTGGACTTGGTGCTCCGGTACCACTTGCCGTGCGGTAGCAGAGAGAACAGTCTATGACTAGGGTGGCTGGAGTCTTTGACAATTTTTAGGCCCTTCCTCTGACACCGCCTTTAATCTAAATAAGATGTGGGTGTCCATGGTACTGATTTATCTGTGTGTGTGTGTGTGTGTGTGTGTAAGTAGAAAAAACATGTTGACTCACCCTACTTGTGGAGGAACGCCAATGCCATCCTCCTCTCTTTCAGGTTGTCTAAACGGTCTATGACTGTCATACAGTACACGCTTTTATGTTTTGTTGTCCTAGGCTACCTAGCTAAAATACTTGCTCACTAACCTAACTTCCTTTCATGGACAATGAAATGCCAGGCCAGCTAATTAACATTAGCATGATACAAAATCTAGCTACATGTTGAATTTTCATTCTCTCAGGCCAGGGGCACAATGAATGTATGAATTTATGGTTGGATCAGAATCACCGTTATAATCCTTGCCCAGTACAGAGAATTAAGTAAAACCACAAGTCCAAATCCCTATATCCATTGTTGGCTAATTTAGGAAAGGGATGATTTTAGCTAGCTAGCTAACCAGCAGAGGACAACAACATAACACAAGATGCAACAATTCAAGTTTTTTTCTGTCAACAATCTCGTTGACTTGTGATCTGATTGGTCTGAAGCCAAATCCAAACTGCCTTCCCTTTCACTTTATTTTGTGCTCCAGGACCATTCACAGCTGAGCTCACTCAGTTTAGCTCAATGCTGATTGGCTATTATTTTATAATTTTTTTTATCAAGGAAGGTGTCACGGTTGTCGTAAGAACGGGACCAAGGCGCAGCGGATGTTGAGTTCCACATATTTATTTCCAAGTGAAACTTCAGCAAAACAAAAATATACCAATAAATGAACAACTAAATGTGACTACGTGGTGCACATGCACAAACACAAAAACAATATCCCACAAACACAGGTGGGAAAAATAGCTACTTAAATATGATCCCCAATTAAAGACAACGATTACCACCTGCCTCTAATTGGGAATCATACAAAACACCAACATAAAAAATATAAACTAGATCATAGAAATTATAAACTAGAATACCCCCTAGTCCCACCCTGACCCACTACACCATAGAGAAACAAGGGCTCTCTATTGTCAGGGCGTGACAGTACCCCCCCCCCCCCCCCCCCAAAGGTGCGGACTCCGGCCGCAAAACCTGAAACCAAATGGGAGGGTAGGGGGGGTGATTAGAGTCGGTGGCGGCTGCGTTGTAGGTCATAGCCCCCGCCCAGACCCCAGATCCTGCCATCGTGACGGGCTGAACGCCGGCCTGGACTGGGCATCGGCACAAAGGAGGACTCCGGCCATGGAGCTGGGTTGGACGCCGTGCCTGGACTGGGCACCGGTGCAAAGGAGGACTCCGGCCATGGAGCTGGGTTGGACACCGTGCCTGGACTGGGCACCGGTGCAAAGAGGACTCCGGCCTTGGAGCTGGACTGGACACCTTGCCTGGAGGTTCCGGACCGGGGACCGTCGCCGGGAGGTTCCGGACCGGGGACCGTCGCCGGAAGCTCTGGACTGGGAACCTTCGCCGGAAGCTCTGGACTGTGAACCGTCGCCGGAAGCTCTGGACTGTGAATGCGCACTGGAGGCCTAGTGCGTGGAGCCGGTACAGGTGCACCGTACTGGTGACACGCACTTCAGGGCGAGTGCGGGGAGCAGGCACAGGACGCACCGGACTGGGGAGGCGCACCGGAGGCCTGGTGCGTGGAGGCGGCACAGGTGGCACCGGACTGGTGACACGCACTTCAGGGCGGGTGCGGGGAGCTGGCACCGGACGTACCGGGCTGGGGAAGCGCACTGGAGGCCTGATGCGTGGATCCGGCACAAGTGGCACCGGACTGGTGACACGCACTTCAGGGAGGGTGCGGGGAGCAGGGCACAGGATGTACCGGACTGGGGACACGCACTTCAGGGCGAGTGCGAGGAGGAGACACAGGACGTACCGGACTGGGAGGCGCACTGGAGGTCAGATGCGTGGAGCTGGCCCAGGTTTCACCAGGACTGATGACACGCTCCTCCAAACGCCTGCGTTGCCGCATACTCCTAGCCAACTCCATTCTCCGGTATCCCTCCTCACACTGTTCCATCGACTCCCATGCGGGCTCTGGTACTCTCCTTGGGTCAACCGACCACCTCTCTATCGCCTCCCAGATGGTCTCTGGCTCTTCCCTCTGCTCAGCCGCCATCTCCATGTGCCCCCCGACAAAAAATCTTGGAGTTTGTGGCCGCGGTCCACAGCGTCATCGCCGTCCTTCTTTCGTCCTCTGCGACTCCTGCCAAGGAAGGGTCTCCTGTCCTTCCATGATTCCTTCCCAGGTCCAACTTATTTTTCCCATCGTTGCACGCTGCTTGGTCCTTGTTTGGTGGGATATTCTGTCATGGTTGTCGTAAGAACGGGACCAAGGCGCAGCTGATGTTGAGTTCCACATATTTATTTCCAAGTGAAACTTCAGCAAAACAAAAATATACCAATAAACGAACAACTAAACGTGACTACGTGGTGCACATGCACAAACACAAAAACAATATCCCACAAACACAGGTGGGAAAAATAGCTACTTAAATATGATCCCCAATTAGAGACAACGATTACCAGCTGCTTCTAATTGGGAATCATACAAAACACCATTATAGAAAATATAAACTAGAACACAACATAGAAATTATAAACTAGAACACAACATAGAAATTATAAACTAGAATACCCCCTAGTCACGCCCTGACCCACTACACCATAGAGAAACAAGGGCTCTCTATGGTCAGGGCGTGACAGAAGGCCAAATGCTCTCTGGCTTCCCTTGCGTTCAATGCTACAGGCGGCAACAATGTCATACTCTTTTTGACCAGACAGCATCAGATAGATGGCCTACACATACAGAGACAGATGGGTGAGGTTTCGCTCGCTCAAATGCTTTCTCTTGCGAATTCAAGGAAATTGATGAAACACAGAGCGATGAAAGATCCATTATTTTGTATGTATTTTTTCCTTGGTAAACTTTTGGGAGAAGCCTGGCTTCCCTTGGAACCCATGAATACACGCCACTGGTCAGGTCGGCATCATTTGAGACCTTATTCTATTGCCAAGCAAAGTTATAAAATTGTACAGTGTTAGGCTTTCACAATGCAATTCAGGGAAACAGATAATTTTGGTGACCATAGAAAGGAGTCATGACTGCATTCAGGTGCGTGTCCTACGCAAATGTTCTTCCCAATAGACATAGGTTAATTCTGTTCAGAACAACCCATGGTATGACGCCATGTCATCTTGTAACTGTACATCAAACATAGTGATCATAAACGTTGACACTGTATATGACATGAGTTTTATGATTTGGAAATGTGAAATGCATATAAAGTTAAATAAAGGTACATTTAAATAAAATGTAAATAAAAAATGCATATTTGGCCTGCTTATATGACATCAAAGCGGTATTTATTATAATCATCAACGTCTCATCTTTCAAAATACATGGAGTCCTCTTAATTTACAGCATTTTCTTCACTCAAGTTCAGAACGGCTGACAGTCAAAACCCATACAGCGCTGTGAAGCGCATAACCAGAGCTCTGACATCATGTATAGCGTGTTACTGCACAGCCACAGTGCTCCAATTTAGGCGCTTATCAGTGCCCAAATCTGCCATTTTCAACCTGTACACGGGTACAAGTGTAAAGGGCTACAGCAATGTCTTATAAGGCCAACTTTAAGGTGAGTAATGAACAGATTATTTCAACAAGGGAATGTGGCCTTGACCGGTAATAAATAAGTGCACGGGAAATTAGGACTTGGCAGCACCAAGTAGAAAAAGTGTTTACTTTGGAGCACATTATGAACGTCTTTGATTAAAGTAGGAAAACATTAGGTGGAGTATCAAAACACCTTTGTGTGTGTGGATGTGGATGTTTACACCTCAACACCTTGCTGGAAATTGTGGAATATGTTTTTTAAATATTATTTTGCTATTAAAGGGGTTACATAAGTGTGGTTCATTGCAAATATAATGCCCGTAATGAATCTATTAGAAGGTATTATACAAAGTCACTTTATACACAACCTTCACCCAGTGTTATGCATCCAGTCCACACTGAATGATGTGGGGAAATGGGACAGTTTTTTTGCGGCGGTAGGATCACTTTTCCCAGAGAAAGCCTGTTCCTTTGGGAAGATGTGTAATGCCTGGGATGCTTTAGATATTTCCTTAACACACACATTCCCACCCTAATTCTGACCTTTGATCAATGGCTGTATTCCCACAGAGCAAAGTAAAATTACAATAGGACCAGTCCCTTTACTTTTCTCTGAATTCCCCTTATTGTGATAAGAGCCATTCTGGGAATAGAAATCCAAGAAATTGCTAGATAGAAAATGCCAGGAAACAGATTGTTATTCATTGGAGCATAATAATAATAGTAACAACAATGATAATGGTCATTGATAGTAATTCGTCAAAAGATTGAAGCTCGGTTAATTCAATAAATCATACTGTATGTTGAGCAATGTTAGCTTTTTAAAGCCGCACTCTGTAAGATGTGCATATCATCAAGAAGTAGGCCACCAACATTAAGCTTTGGTGGGGCTCTGACAGTGTCACTTACAAGTCTGAGGTAAAGCTGTAGCCAGATTTTAAGTCCCTCCTAATGGCCCTTGTCAGATGTGTTCAGTACGTGAGTCACAATGCACACTGGAAGGAAGCGGGTTCTAACATCCTGTTTAGGGATAGCATTGTAAATACATGTTTTATAGTCACATACACCGGATAGGTGCAGTGAAATGTGTTATTTTACAGGGTCAGTGATAGTAGTACAGCACCCCTGGATTAAATTAGGGTTATGTACCTTGCTCTAGGGCACATTGACAGATTTTTCACTTTGGGTATTCCAACCAGCGACCTTTCAGTTACTGGCCCAACGCGCTAACCGCTAGGCTACATACACTACATGCATTCTTCATAAGAGTGAAGTGAATGTCACCCTCAATACTATAACATTTACATTCCCAAGCAAACAGTTTAAGGTCATCTGTTTGCGTGACACTCGTTTGAAAACAAAGAAGAATGGAAAACGGCATCAATAATATTCGATCTGATTCGCACTCTTCCGCTTCTTGAATTTTCTTCAACAATGAGCTGACTTCACCAATCCCATCGAAAAAATTAATAATTTGAATATATGAAACATGCAGTTGTTCACTGCCCATCTAAGAATGAGATCTCTTCACAAAGAGATGTGCCGTCTCTGCTCCTACTTTGTATTTGTCAAATAATAAGTAAAAATTATCATATTGATGGCTTTAAGTTGCTACAGGTCATGACGCTGAGATGTAGCCTATTAGGCATTGTTGCAATAGAGTATTAGGTGATCTCTATAGTGCAATACATTTTGTAGACAGTCATTTTGCCATGATGACAGCTTTGCACACTCTTGGCATTCTCTCAACCAGCTTCACCTGGAATGTTTTTCCAACAGTCTTGAAGGAGTTCCCACATATGCTGAGCACTTGTTGGCTGCTTTTCCTTCACTCTGTGGTCCGACTCATCCCAAACCATCTCAATTGGGTTGAGGTTGGGTGATTGTGGAGGCCAGGTCATCTGATGTAGCACTCCATCACTCTCCTTCTTGGTCAAATAGCCCTTACACAGCCTGGAGGTGTTTTGGGTCATTGTTCTGTCGCTGCAGAATGCTGTGGTAGTCATACTGGTTAAGTGTGCCTTGAATTCTAAATAAATCACTGACAGTGTAACCATTAAAGCACCATCACACCTCCTCCTCCATGCTTCACGGTGGGAACTACACATGCGGAGATCATCCGTTCACCTACTCTGCGTCTCACAAAGTCACGGTGGTTGGAACCAAAAATCTCAAATTTGGACTCATCAGACCAAAGGACAGATTTCCACCGGTCTAATGTACGTTTCTTGGCCCAAGCAAGTCTCTTCTTCTTGTTGGTGTCCTTTAGTGGGGGTTTCTTTGCAGCAATTCGACCATGAAGGCCTGATTCACGCAGTCCCCTCTGAACAGTTGATGTTGAGATGTGTCTCTTACTTGAACTCTGTGAAGCATTTACTTGGGCTGCAATTTGTGAGGCTGGTAACTCTAATGAACTTATCCTCTGCAGCAGAGGTAACTCTGGGTCTTCCTTTCCTGTGGCAGTCCACATGAGAGCCACTTTCATCATAGCGTTTGACCGTTTTTGCAACTGCAATAAAGAAACTTTCAAAGTTCTTGAAATTTTCCGCATTGACTGACCTTCATGTCTTAATGTAATGATGGTCTGTCCTTTCTCTTTGCTTATTTGAGCTGTTCACACCATAATATGGACTTGGTATTTTACCAAAAACCTTTCACCTATTACTACCTGTCAGGGCAAGGAGATTGAGGTTGTAACCTCATATAAATATCTTGGAATTTTAATTCATTACGGCCGCTCTTTTAAATTGCATATTCAACAACTTACAAAAAAATTGAAGCTGAAATTGGGATTTTATTTTAGGAATAAGGCTTGTTTTTCTTTTGAAGCCAGAAGGAGGCTAGTATCAGCTACATTTATGCCTTTACTAGACTATGGGGATATTTTATATATGAATGCTTCCGTTCAGTGTTTGAGATCAATTGACACCCTTTACCATGGCACTTTGAGATTTATTTTAAACTGCAAAACCTTTGTATACCAGGGTTGGCTGGCCTTCTCTAGTCACTCATAGGCTCAGTCACTGGTATACTTTTATTTATAAAGCCATTTGGGGTTATTAACTACCTTTTTATTTGGGCATTTTTATTGTTCAGAAATGTGGTGGGTACTCTCTTCATTCGCTGGACTATATCTTGCTAACTGTTCCAAATGTTCGAACTGAATTTGGTAAAAGGGCTTTTATGTACTCTGCGCCATCGTCTTGGAACGCCTTACAAAATACTTTTAAACTGGAAGAACTTGTCCCGATTGGTATTTTTAAATCACTAATGAATGATCTTGAGACTAATTCCCTGACCTGTCAATGTTTTTAAATTGCTGTTTTTGATTTTGTTATACTCTTGTGAATTCTATGGTTTTTACTAGATTACTTGTTGTTTGTCTGTAATTTTTGTAATGACTTGGTGCTGCCTATCTTGGCCAGGACGCTCTTGAAAAATAGATTTTAAATCTCAATGAGCCCTTCCTGGTTAAATAGAGGTTACATTTTTTTTTTTATAAAGAAAATAGGGCTATCTTCTGTATACCACCCCTACCTTGTCACAACACAACTGATTGGCTGAAATGCATTAAAAAGGAAAGAAATTCCACAAATTGCACATTTAAGAAGGCACACCTGTTAATTTAAATGCATTTCAGGTGACTACCTCATAAAGCTGGTTGAGAGAATGCCAAGAGTGTGCAAAGCTGTCATCAAGGCAAAGGGTGGCTACTTTGAAGAATCTCAAATATAAAATATGTTTTGATTTGTTTAACACTTTTTTGGTTACTACATGATTCCATATGTGTTATTTCATAGTTTAGATGTCTTCACTATTATTCTACAATGTAGAAAATAGTACAAATAAAGAAAAACCCTTGAATAAGTAGGTGTGTCCAAACTTTTGACTGGTACTGTATTTGTTTAGCCCTTCTTTTAACTTAGCAGATTCTCATTTACAACGACTTAAGGAAGACTTGCAGGGAATAAGCCTGTAAAATAAAGTGTCATCTCAGAAGGGAGGCAGGGTAGGAGAACAATGATGTTTCTAAAAGGTAAAGAGGGACCAAGCCTGACCTGATTATTGAGGGAAGGGCTGATTAAAATGTATCATATTTTCCCCTTTGCCAAGATAATCCACCCACTTGACAGGTATGGCATATCTGATAACTGAAGCTGATAACACAGCATGATCATTACACAGGTGCACCTTGTGCTGGGGGAAATAAAAGGCCACTCTAAAATGTGCAGTTTCTGTCACACCCTGATCTGTTTCACCTGTCTTGTGCTTGTCTCCACCCCCCCTCCAGGTGTCGCTCGTTTGCCCCATTATCCCCTGTGCATGTATGCCTGTGTTTTCTGTTTGTCTGTTGCCACTTCGTCTTGTCTTGTCAAGCCGTCCAGCGTGGTTTTCCTGTACGCCTGTGTCGCTCTAGCACTTGTTTTTCCTAGTTTTTACGTTTTTGACCACTCTGCCTGCCTTGACCTGCCGTTCTGTACCTATCTGACAATGCCCTGGATTACTGACCTCTGCCTGCCATTGACCTGTCTTCTCCCTGCTTAACTGCCCATTAAAACAAACTGGAACGAAGACGATGGGGTGTGCCTCTCACCATCTCATTAGAGTTTGGTGCCAAGTCCTAGCTATAATAAAAGGGTCAAATGAGAGATGCAACTGACCACTATATTGATTTCAATTACCGTGGTTCACATAAGTGTAACGGCTTTCGTCTTCCTCCTCGTCTGAGGAGGAGAAGTTAGAAGGATCAGAGGACCAATGCGCAGCGTGGTAAGTGTCCATCACGTTTATTATCAAACATAAACTGAACACTAAGAAATACAAAACAATAAAGGTGAACATAAACGAAACCGAAACAGTTCTATCTGGTACAGACACACGAAGACTGAAGACAACCACCCACAAAACCCAACACAAAACAGGCTACCTAAATATGGTTCCCAATCAGGGACAACGATTGACAGCTGCCTCTGATTGAGAACCATATCAGGCCAAACACAGAAATAGAAAAACATAGAAATACAAACATAGACTGCCCACCCCAACTCACGCCCTGACCATACTAAATAAAGACAAAACAAAGGAAATAAAGGTCAGAACGTGACAGTACCCCCCCCCCCCCCCCCCCRTCCAAGGTGCGGACTCCGGCCGCAAAACCTGAACCTATAGGGGAGGGTCTGGGTGGGCATCTGTCCGCGGTGGCGGCGCTGGACGTGGATCCCACTCCACCATTATCTTTGTCCGCTTTCTTAGCGTCCTTTGAGCGGCGATCCTTGGCCTGGGAACCCGTCTGCCCTGAGCCGTCAGAGCCGCCCGTCTGCCCTGAGCCGTCAGACTGGCCACCCCAACTCACGCCCTGACCATACTAAATAAAGACAAAACAAAATAAATAAAGGTCAGAACGTGACAATAAGTGTAACAAATGTCACCTTAAATGAGTATGTTTGAAAATGTGGGTGTCTCAAGGGTGAGCTGAACATGCAGTTAAGTTCCAGACAACACTGTTTTCCTGAAAGCCCATCCTGAAGGGTATACTACAAAGCAACTTTGATAAACAACCAGAAATAACTATTGATTTTCTGGTTCATTAAGAAAGCTAAACTTAGGTATGCGTTGTTGGTTGTTGAGTCAATTAGACCATGCTAATTTCAAGCTTATATTTCTACTAAATAAGTTATTTAAGAATATTAGCTGGCTAACTCCTTGATCCTACTGTACCCTCTGAACTGATACTGTACATGTTCCGGGTCATTCACAGCCCATTCAGCCCACAGCCCATTCAGCCCATTCTAGTCAGACACTTATTAAGACTCCTTCACACCGGTACGCCGCTCCTGCAACGTGGGTGCAGGAAAAAATCAGTCACAGGAGTTGGCGATGGAGTACAAACAGCCTTAAGAGCTGAGTTCCTATCCAGGCTGGGGCCCGAGAAAGACTTCTCCCACTGGCCGAAGCAGCCTCCCCATCCTCTCCAGCCCCCAACCCTCCGCCCTCGAGGGAAACTGCTCTACTTCCTCCCCTTCTTTAAAGGAAGTGCCAAAATAAGCAGCTATGGGCCAGAATATGAACACCTTTTCCACTGGTTGATAGCAGTGGCTCACACGGCTCTGAAGAACCCTAAGAAGCAGCCTGGAGGGGAACGCTCAGTAGAACCACCATGGAGACCGTTAGGATAGCCCTACTTGTCTTCCTTCTAACCTCGCTCCAGCTCCTCACAACAGGTAAGCCTACAGGGATATTTAGACCTGCTTTTGGTAGTCCAAAAGGACTACTAAGTGGCTTGGATAGGAGAGCGCACAAAGGATTGTTGTCTCACAGACAGAAATGTTGAATTCAATTAATAATGGGTTTTAAAAGTTACACATTAACAAAGTGTTTAACACTGCTGGACAGATACGAGTTTTAGTCAGGCAAAATGGATGCTTGAAAAAATAGGCAAAAAGACTTGCCAGTAGTTGCATTGTATAGTGTTTTATGTTATTTTGTCTTGATGAGTAGAATAGTTGTTTTTATTAGCTGTTGTATTTACTTATTGTCTTAATCAGACTTGGTTTGCAAATAAAAAAATCTTGCATATGGACATTAGGGTCATTAAATATCTTATATAATAACACACGAAACACGACTGGCGATCACAATCAAGATATCCAGAACAGTATACAGAAATTTTTTCCAGGGACATCCAGTGATGCCTATGTGCATATTTCCATTGGTACGAGCCTGAGAGAAGAGCATCATTGTTTTTTGTTGTTGTCGATTGGAATCTTGTGTAGTGTTCCCCCCCAAAAACGGTATTTTATCCTTGTCAGCCACGTGTGGAGGAAGGTACAGCCTCAACCCTTAATAAGGTGCTATGAATGTTAATAAAGTAGCATAACACTTCGGGTTAAGGTGTGTCAAGTGTTACCAGGATAACTCAGAGACCTCCCCATGGTACAAGTTGCCCAAGAGAGGCATATGGACATGAAGGTTGACAGGGAGACGCACCAAAGCTGTTGGCAGGACATTGAAACATCCCTGTTTTACTAAAAGTCAATTGTAAGACCAGATGCACACACAAAATAGTCTTTATTAGGTGTGTGTGAGGAACACTGTTCAGCACATTGTGTGCTTTACACCTACACTGAGTGTATAAAACATTAAGAACACCTGCTCTTTCCATGACAGACTGACCAGGTGAAAGCTATGATCCCTTATTGATGTCACTTGTTAAATCCACTTCAATCAGTGTAGATTAAGGAGAAGTGACAAATTAAAGAAGGATTTTTAAGCTTAGAGACAATTGAGACATGGATTGTGTATGTGTCCCATTTAGAGGGTGAATGGGAAAGACAAAATGTTTAAGTGCCTTTGAAAAGGGTATGGTAGTAGGTGCCAGGCGCACCGGTTTGTGTCAAGAACTGCAACACTGCTGGGTTTTTCAGATTAGCCATCCTTGGCAATCTTTTCATGAGACATATTGCATCGGACAACACTGATTATAAGACAGAACATATAGGAATAAAAAACATTGTTTGACGTCCAGGCCGAGACAAATGAATGTGCTTATTTGGGCTTGTGGAAAAAATAAAGAGGGAGTCTCCTGATTTGTTGTTTTGCTTGGAGCATGGGCACAGATCCAGGACCTGCGCCGCCTAGAAAGGTGATTGGAGCTGTAGATAGCCAGTGGGAACCAAACTGCTCCTTCTCTAACAGAGGGTGAGAGATCATTGTCCTGACCGTTTCGAAGTGAAATGATCCAATCGGCAGCAAATCTCCTTCCTGCATGAATGTAAACATCTGCAGGAAACACCCAAGCAAAGCCCTAGTGACTACAGTGCAAGCCTCTATGGAGTGGACAGAGACATTTTTTGTTTTTTTCCCTTGCAAATATGTCCCACCATAATATATACAAAACTAAATTGATAAAGGGTTCTCTTAACAAGAAGTATCCGCCTACAATATATATATTACATCTAAAAAAACTAAACTCACTGAATGATTTAATTGTTTTTGTCTGCCTCTCGTCTGTTGTTCGGATGCTTATGGTGTTGCCACACTAAAACCAGCACAACAATCAACAACAAACAAACCATCAGATGTGGGTAGGTATATTATAAAACATTTGAGTTACTGAGGTAATATTTCAAGAGACAGTGATAGTAATTCAAAAAAATCTCAGGGATTCCTGATTTTCTTTTTTATTACAAACAAAAAATTAACACTCAAGAGGCTGGCTGCATTTTAAAGTCTGAAAGATTTTCGCATCGCAGATGTTATCCTGCTGCTAAGTTTTGTGATTTGAATCTTATTGTACACTACTGAGTTAGAACATCTTTGATCTGTCATCACAGAAACTACGACACCCGTCACGGCTGTTCCTCTTTCCACTGAAAACAACCTTGGTGCAAATGTTTCTACAACCACTGTGACCCAAACCCGTAAGTCAAATAAAAACTTTTCAAAACATGGTCTAATGTTACAATGTCCTGATGTTCTAGTTCAAATAAGTCTCAGAACATTAGGACATTGTAACATTAAAAAGTGTTCAATCTTTAGAGATAGGTACAGTATGCTGGTTTAGAAACTCTGCTATTAACACAGCATCATAAAATGCATCATACCGGCTGTATTTCTGTATTTTGAAAGTGATATATCTTGTAAACTTGATAGCTGACATGCAAAACATTTGTTGGACTATATCAATAATGGACAAATGAAACAAATACCAAAATATTGTTTTGTGGTGGAATTTTCCTTTAAGACTGGCAGAATTCTACCTCAGCACCTGCTACATCAACAGTAACAGAAAATACAAAGATTTCATCCTCACCCCTAGTCACAGTGAATTCCACATCTCCAAATACTAAGGATAATGGTGAGACTTCATAGACATTTCATTTAAATTGGCTATTGAAATGTAATCTGTTTTCTCTGTAAACTTTATTTTTATGACAGAGGTCCTACATCATACAATAGGTCTGATGTGCTCACATGTGATTGTGCAATAAGCTCCACAGATGTAAAACCAGATGATAATAGCCAGGGTTCGAACATATATACAGCATCTCGGAGTGCTGATTTAGGATCAGTCTTGTCTTTCAGGTTCACAATGAATAAGATTACATGGACAGGGAGGACCTGATCCTACTGTAGATCAGCACTCCTACTCTGAGAAGCTTAATACTGCCACAGATCTTTTAAAATGTTAGACCTTTTCTGAACGAGTGCATTCTACCTCGTTCGCACAGGAACACAAGGGACCCAGGCCCCAACAACTGTTACCAAGAGTGACCCACTAAACAAAACTACCATTTCTCACCTTACCAAAAAGCTTGCAGGTAGGAGAAGATTTGTTTACCCTCTCTCAAATCACAATAGAGATAGGATAGCAAGTACTGCATTGGGTTAACGATACCATGACCCCATAACAATGTTATGCCATGAATGTTGTCTTCAGGTTCAGAGGATGAAAATACAGGTACGTCTAAAGCACCATCACTGTCCCTCAATGCACTATTTTGTCCACTACCTGTGTAGGAAAACACGATGGTATAATGATAAAAATGACAATGTTTTTCCAGGTCAAGATAGCGTCAAGGACAATAAGAATACGGGTCAAGATGCCGGTACGTCCTCTGCTACCATCATCTGTATAGGTACAAACTCACATTGTCACGAATGGTGCTCCATTTTCCTTGCACTGAAAAACACACGGTCCGCAAAATAACCATAACATTTTAAATGGACACATCCAGATGACAAGTTACCAACACCATATATACAAGAGTATGTGGACACTCTTTCAAATGAGTGGATTCGGCTATTTCAGCCACACCCGTTGCTGACAGAAGTATAAAATCGAGGACACCGCCATGCAATCTCCATAGACAAACATTGGCAGTAGAACAGCCTTACTGAAGAGCTCAGTGACTTTCAATGTGGCACCATCATAGGATACCACCTTTCCAACAAGTCAGTTTGTCAAATTTCTGCCCTGCTTAGAGCTGCCCCGATCAACTGTAAGTGCTGTTATTGGACCAACTCCATATCAATGCCCATGATTTTGGAATGAGATGTTCGACGAGCAGGTGTCCACATACTTTTGGTCATGTAGTGTATTATGCAACTAGCATCTCCTTCTCGTGGTCATCGAAAGTTCAAAGTTACAGCATAAATCACACTGCAGAGTATATGGAGTTTTACGTTATGCTATTGTTTTCTACCAGGTCAACAGGCTGGAGGTGAAGAGACGGAAACTCCTAAATCAGGTAATGTAGCATCTTTATGGGCCCATTTACCTCAGCATCTATGTTCCACCACACCCACCAGAGGGTGCACACACTTCACATTTGACTGGGTTGTGTGTGTGTGTGTGCAAAGTCAATAGTCGAGCCATGTTTGATTACAAATCATCATAAATTGCCTACATTTCACATTGTCCCAACAATGGTACTAATCCAACTTCTCATGGGATGTGAAAAACAACAGTTTTGTCTGCCACACTAAAGAAAGATATACCTCCTCTTTGTCTTCAGATAAGAACCTGCTGTGGATTATTTTGCCAGTCCTGGCAGTTGTGGGGGCTGCTGTCGTGTTCCTTCTGAAAAGTAAATGCATGAAGGACCACGATCACACAGGTACTACTCAATGACTGAAACAGCTGTGACTCTACACAGCATTATGTCTACATACTCATTACAAACTAAATAGCACTCATTATTCAATTGTTTTTGTCCCTGAACAGAGATAACTGATAATGGAACAGAAAAGTAAGTATAGTCGTTGGACTGTACATAAAGATACCATTTAGACAGGACCCCATTTGAACAGTTCCATTATAAACTGGGTGATGCAGGCCCTGAATGCTGATTGGCTGAAAGCCGTGGTATATCAGACCGTATACCACGTGTATGACAGAACATTTATTTTTACCGTTCTAATTACGTTGGTAACCAGTTTATAATAGCAACAGGGCACCTCTGGGGTTTGTGGTATATTGCTAATATACCACGGCTAAGGGCTGTATCCAGGCACTCCGCGTTGCGTCGTGCGTAAGAACTGCCCTTAGCCATGGTATATTGACAATATACCACACCCTCTCGTGCGTTATTGTTTAAATATACTGTGATCATGTCAAAAAATACTATTACCACCAATATGCCGTGCTGTCTCCTCTTTGTAGTGCCTCTTTCCAGAGCAGGCCGGACAACGCCAAAGACGGTGTCATGCTTCTTGGGGTGAAGTCTTCAGGCGGTGAAGACAATGGTACGTTTAAACTGTTTACTTACTAGCAGGTTAGCATCGTCAAACGGTGAGGCGCTGTTATACTGTATACTTCCAGCAGCTCTGGTGAATACATAACCAGGCCATTGCAGTAAAGCTTGGCTCGGCTCAGTAGTGTGAAAATATTATAACAAGCAATTAGTCTATTCAGTTCCCACGACTCCTCCCCTTCAAGTGAAGTAAAGACAAGGAGGAACACTTCAATAAAACGTTAAAAAGTTCAAGAGAATCATGCACACCATTAGTCTTCTACTTAACTTTCCCAAGTTCTCGCACTCATTTCCACCATCCCTCTACATTACAACTGTTTCATCAGGCGTGGACCTGCAATTATTCCAGGGAAGCCTGGAGCTTTTAATATCTCATTGTGCACATTCAGTAAATGAGCTTGGGCTGCAGAGAACAGGGGAAGGTGTTTCCTGTGATTTCTCATCCCCACCCTTGAAAGACCAGCAGAGGATGAAAGATGGGGACTTCCTCACACAAACACAGATTATTTTGGACGGGCCCTATTGTGTGGCTCCCTGGGCTGGCAAATGTCAATGTGCCCTGGGCAGACCCTGTGTGTAGTTTGCACCTCAGGCACCTCCCCAAATGGGAATTTGGCATAAAATCCCTACCTTCCTCCCTTTTCACTGTAATCAGAGCCTCTATCTGTTTGCTGGTAAACTCTGATATCTGGACAATAATACAACACTGAACTCTACTGTTCTGTTGAGCAACCACGAAGCAAACGCACCAGGGCTGAGTTCAACAGGACGCAACGTTATGGAACATTCAGATAGAAATGTACTATACAGAACAAGGATGCCTCTGTCATTTAAAATAAGGAATCACGTTGTCTCTATTCCTGGCATTTCTATCTGCAACGTTCGACAACGTTTGGCTACTGATCGTGGCCCTGGATATTCCTATTCTAATGCGAGGGATGTTGTAATATAAAGAGCGGTCTCATTTATATAACCACACCTGTCAAATTAGATCCTGGGTTAGGGTTTTATAATACATAACCATTTTGCTCATTTTGAACTCCATTTCAGCTGCTGCAAGATAAAAGGGAGGCCATCCCATTCCAAATGGCCAATGGATGAGGACGAGCTCTTACAACCCAAAAAATGGTCCATATCCCTTCACCTTCAACGATCTAAACCTTATGGACTATCAAATACGGCGTCACAGAATCCCAAAAGTTACTAAAGTGGGAACATTTGTATATGGTTTGTGAGTATTGTAGGATATGGGGCTCTTAACTGAACACCTGTCTGTTAGAAGATATAGCATGTTTTATTATGTACTTCATTGTTTTGTGTATTCCTATTTTGATGGTAATTTAGTCAAGAAGGAATTGTGATTTTAATTTAATCAAGACCAACATCCAGCCATTTTAGTCAGGAAAATGATGCTGGATTCTGAATTAATATGAATAAATTAACCCAAATTCTTATTGTCTGAGTGTAAGATGGTTGTTTGTCTCACCCCTGTATTCAAGATACTGGTTTTGATTTGATTAAATCACCCAAACATGCATGAAATCCAAATGTACTGAACCTGAATTCAACACACAATTCCTCGATTTAAACCAGTTAGTGACCAGTACACATGGTTAACAAGTGTTTGTAGGCTTTAAATCTGTAAAAAATAATTTTTTCGTTTTCAGTGTAAATGCCAGGATTGTAAAGATGAGCTCTTTTACCAGTAAGTTTCCTGCTTTTGAACAAGTTATTTTGTATATTAGCTGTTGCTTGTCAGAACTTTTGTCAAATGTTTCCCAAGGAGGGTTGGGTTTGTTTAAATCACAGATGTATGTTTTACAAAATTTGGGGTGAAAGCAAATAAACTAAATGTGTTTATTTTGTGTAAAGGAGAAATCCATAAGATGTCGCTCTGGTCAAAGATTATTTGAATTTCTCAAATACAGAACAGCACTGTTTTACTGATCGGCATTGGTTGAATATTTGTTGCTTTGCACCCGTACATGCTAACAAAACTTTGGCGCCATTATACAATGCATAAGTTAATGTTGATTTTGGATGTTGACTACACCTGGCTACACACCGTATCTGATTGATTTGAATGTGTTGAGTTATATAATGCACCATTGGTTCTTAGCGGTATGCAAATAAGCAGACCTTATAAGCGTATCGTATTCCCAAATAGTAGACCCGTTTTTATTGGACAGCAAAGTCCAGGCACAGCTGCTCCCATCGCTCCTGGAGGGTTTAGTTCCAACCAGGTTGTCTTTCTTTGTCGTCAAACTGCACAGATGATCAGATCTCACAATGCTTTGTCTGAGTAACCATTTCAATAGGCTATATTATAACACAGGCCTAGTAATCTTCTGAGATGCGCAGCATGTAGAGCCTACATGATTCGCCACCTGTAAAGTGTCTACTTCTTTATCAAAAGGAACAGCATGGCTAATGTAGCCTGGTAACCTTTCAGAACTAGACAGCCGAAGAATAGCACACCAAAGAGGGTATTGTCCCTTTACGAGACATTATCCTCACTGGGGGGCGAACAAGGAGGAAGCAGTGATGAGGGCGGTGAAAAACTGAAGAGTGCTGCTAGTGCAACTGGTGATGATGAGGAAGGAGCGTCTGCGATATGTAGGTCTTCACAAAGGTAAGCATAGAGTTGTTGTCCATCCAGACACTCAACCTCTCAGTGCAGGCCCTGACAGAAAGGGTGGACAGACTCCAAGGAATACTTTATTATTGGGCAGGTGGAACATAAGAGCCTATTCGGATGTACTCCAGTTCTCTCTGAGAATGCTGAATAGGAACACTATGATATACCAGCCAGACCAACAATCACACTGACTCCTCAACAAAAAAGACCATGATACAGCGTTAATATGTATTATAACATGCAAAGATATGAGCCAGGGAATGACCCCAGAGGACACCTCATAGACTACTATAACTCCCTACCCATGGAGCTGAGCTACTCATTGCCATTTGTTAAATAGGATCCCCATTAGGTTTTGCAGAAGCAGTAGCTACTCTTCCTGGGGTCCGCAAAACATGAAAAGTAACAAAACACATTTTAAATACAACAATATGCAATACAACTAAAAAATGAATACAAACAATACAACTGAAAAAGTATGTGTGTTAGAGTGTGTGTGTGTGTGTGTGTGTGTCCCCTCACAGTCCCCGCTGTTCCATGAGTTGTTTAATCAATTTTTTAAAAGGTAATTTCGCTGTTTGCTTGAGTAATTGGAGATGGGAGTGCCATGCGATCATGGCTCTGCATAAAACTGTGTGTTGCCGTGAATTTGTTTTGGACTTGGGGACTGTGAAGAGACCCCTGGTGGCATGTCTTGTGGGGAATGTACAGGTGTCTGAGCTGAATGTTATTCGATTATGCAAACAATCTGGAATTTGTCACAGTAATATTTATCATAAAAACTAGAAGAGAAGCAGTTAATCTCTTGTCAACCCTCAACCATCTCAATATGGCACTGGGTCACCTCCATTGCTTTGGCTGCATGTTTGGGGTCATTGTCCTATTGGAATGTAAATCTTCGCCCCAGTCTAAGGTTGTTTGCACTCTGAAGCAGGTTCTCATCAAGGATTTGCCTGTATATGGGTCCATTCATTGTTCCTTCTGTCCTTACCAGTCTCCCAGTCCCTGTCACTGAAAAGCATCCCCACAGTATGATGCTGCCACCACCATGCTTCACGGTAGGAAGCATGTGTTGGATGGGTGATGAGCTGTGCCTGGTTTTCTCCAAACATACCGCATTGCATTCAGGACAAAGAGTACAATTTTTGTCTCATCAGACCACAATCTTTTGACTTGTGCTCTCACAGTCTTTCACATGTCTTTTTGCAAACTCCAGGCGTGCTGTCATATGCCCTTTTCTCAGGAGTGGCTTCCATCTGGCCACCCTCCCATAAAGCACAGATTTGTGAAGTGCTGTAGAGACTGTTGTCCTTCTGGCAGGTTCTCCCATCTCAGCCAAGGAACTCTGTGGTTCTCTCAGAGTGGTCGTTGGTTTCTTGATCACCTCCCTGACCAAGGTCCTTCTTGCCCGGTTGCTCAAATTGGTTGGATGGCCAGCTCTAAGCATAGTCTGGGTAGTTCCATATTTTTTCAATTTCCCAATGATGTGCTCTTGGAAAATGTCAACACCATAGAAATTGTTTTATACCCTTCCCTAGATATATGCCTCATCACAATTTTATCTCGGGGATCTACAGACAGTTCTTGGACTTCTTCCATTTAAGAATGATGGAGGCCACTGTGTTCTTGGGGATCTTCAATGCTGCTGCAGAAATGTTTTGGTACCCTTCCTCAGATCTGTGTCTCGACACATTCCTGTCTGGGAGCTCTAAGGACAATTCCTTCAACCTCATGTCTTGGTTTCTGTTCTGACATGCACTGTCAACTGTGGGACTTTATATAGACAGGTGTGTTTCTTTCTAAATCATGTCCAAACAATTGAATTGGCCAGTGGTGGACTCCAATCAAGTTGTAGTGACATCTCAAGGATGATAAAAGAAAATTGGATGCATCTTTCAGCTCAATATGGAGTGGCATAGCAAAGGGGTATGAATACTTATTAGATATTTCTGTATGTAATTTAATACATTTACTAAAATGTTTTAAAAAATGTTTTCCCTTTCTCATTATGGGGTATTGTGTGTAGATGGGTGAGAGAAAGAAATCTATTTAATTCATTTTTTGAATTCAGGCTGTAACACTAAAATGTGGAATTAGTCAAGGGGTATGAATACTTTATGAAGGTACTGTGTGACCCCATTTAAGACATGATGTGGGTTTAGTTTCATTGGTGGCACCATGCCAAACATTTGCTTCAGTTTCAGTTTAATCATACATTTTAAAAAACTGCTGCAACACTGCTTTCAACGTTTACAATTTTAAAACAGGAAACGATTTGATTCAACAATTCAGGTAACAAATTGCCTCTTGGACATGACCTGCTTATTAAAGTGAACTAGTGACAACTGTACTATGTCGCTGGGGATTATGTGGAAGACAAATAAAAGGAAGAAGAGAGACACGTGGGAGATGGATGACGGCTCCAAAATGGGGGATGGATGACGGCTCCAAAATGGGGGATGGATGACGGCTCCAAAATGGGAGATGGATGACAGTTCCAAAATGGGAGATGGATGACGGTTCCAAAATGAGAGATGGATGACGGCTCCAAAATGGGAGATGGATGACGGCTCCAAAATGAGAGATGGATGACGGCTCCAAAATGGGAGATGGATGACAGTTCCAAAATGAGAGATGGATGACAGTTCCAAAATGAGAGATATATGACGGTTCCAAAATGAGAGATGGATGATGGCTCCAAAATGGGAGATGGATGACAGTTCCAAAATGAGAGATGGATGACAGTTCCAAAATGGGAGATGGATGACAGTTCCAAAATGAGAGATGGATGATGGTTCCAAAATGAGAGATGGATGATGGCTCCAAAATGGGAGATGGATGACTGTTGCAAAATGGCAGCGTCCATGGAAGTGTTGCTTGAATATGAAAAGTGTGACAAGGAGCGGTCCAATAATGAATTTCTTATTGGACTGCGTTTTTTTAGAATGGGAGGTTCATTTTGGAAATCCATTTGTACTATCGAGGACTGTGAAGAGCGCGGTGGGAAAGGTGGATTCAATAAGGGGCTCTAGAAGCGGCCTTGTTTTGGGTAATTGTGTCGATGAAGAACAGAGGAAGCGTGTGCTGGATCTGGCTAAATCGTCCACGTCAGAAGTAACCTGTATTGATCTTCGGAGCATTGACCCTGCCAAAGGAGTTATACCTGGAGTCTCGTTAGATATAGATGACAAGTACCTTATTCAGAAAATGGCAGGATTGGTCAGTGCATGTCGCCTGACCCATATGGTAAAAGGAAGGAAGGAGAAAATCCTATCGATACCATTGTTGTTTGAGGAGACTCTACATGAATATGTAAAGCTTAGATATGTGAGGTATGCGGTGAGAGCATCTGTGTCCAAACGACTACAGTGTGGGAATTGTAAATGATATGGTCACGTGTCAAATGTTTGCAGACGGAAAAAGTATGGTATTGAAGAATCTGTGAATGAAAATGCCGCAATGGGATCGTAATCTGGACTTCCTTGAGTGTCCTGTTAGGGTGAAGGAGGTCGAGGTGTCAAGGATCAGGGCTGTACAACAGATCTCCTATGTGGAGGCGGTGAAGAGAGTCGAAGGGGCAAGAGGCCATAGTGTTGAAGAAGATATGGGGTTGGATGCAATGCAACCAGTTGCTAATGTTTTTAGTCAATCAAGCTATCTCGATACACTCATTATGAAGAAGGTGGATTTTGGACACTTATTATCCCCCCGCACAGTAAGTGGCGGAATGCATATCCAATTGTTGCAAAAGCTATTATACCATAGAAGAGAAATGCAACCCAACAGAAGAGGCATGCTGGGTCTCCTGTTAGATTCCACAAGAAGGTAAGGGGATGCAATAGTCATGAATCGCTGAGAAGAAATGGGTGCCAGCATACCAGGCCCCTTGGTCAGGGAGATAACAAGAGGATCCGCCTCCATTGCACTGGATTAGTAATGTGAAGCTCAACCAGGGATACTTTTGCCTCATTCAGGAAGCTGATTCGACAAATGGGAATATTTCACAGGCAGAGTTTGGCAGCGCTCGCCTTACTCACTAAAACTGAAGGTCACACAGGCAAACTGAGGGACTGAAGACTATTGCCCTTATTACAGCCCTTTCAAAGTCTTTGACAGACCATAGTGCAAAATACAGTTCTGTCTATTAAAAAGTTATATTTTCTTAATATATTTGATTCAACCAGGCCTCTAAAGTCGGATTCTCCAATTTATGAGTTGGGGTTAGCGATGCCGCAACCACCGGAAGTTGATTTAAAACTATTTTGTGAAAAACGCTATCACACAATGTTAGCTCTCACACAAAATGTGGTTTGGAATTTAAGACATTGCTAGTCATTTGCTTGAACGAGGAAGTGCAGTGCAGAGTACACCCAAACCCAATCTGCTCATGATTCAACTGAAATTGAACACTGAACCGGCAGGGGGCAGAGATAAACATTGTTGTTTTGGTATAACCACAATGCCTCTCAATAACTGCTCATTTCAGAAAAGGAAGTGACCAGGGTGAAGGCTGAGATGGAGGAAAAAAGAGAGAAGGAGGTGGCCAGTTGTAAAGATCCCCAAATGGCGCAAGAGGGCTGTAGGAGATAGATGGAGAGGGTGTGCCTGTGTACTGTAGGCCTGCAGAGAGATACAGGGAGATACACTGTATTCAGAAAATATTCAGACCCCTTGACTTTTCCCACATTTTGTTACATTACAGCCTTATTCTAAAATGGATTAAATACATTTTTGTCCTCATCAATCTACACATAATATCCCACAATGACAAAGGGAAAACAGGTTTTTAGAAATGTTTGCACATTTAAAAAAATATGTAAATAAGGTATTTTTTAAATAAGTATTCAGACCCTTTGAAATTGAGCTCAGGTGCATCCTGTTTGATCATCCTTGAGATGTTTGTACAACATGATTGCAGTCCACCTGCAATAAATTAAATTGATTGGACATGATTTGGAAAGCACACACCTTTCTATACAAGGTGCCACAGTTGACCCTTGCATGTCAGAGCAAAAACTAAGCCATGAGGTTGAAGGAATTGTTGGTAGAGCTCCGAGACAGGATTGTATCGAGGCACAGGTCTGGGGAAAGGTACCAAAACATTTCTACAGCATTGAAGGTCCCCAAGAACACAGTGGCCTCCATCATTCTTAAATGGAAGAAGCTTGGAACCACCAAGACTCTTCGTAGAGCTGGCAGCCCGGCCAAACTGAGCAATTGGGGGAGAAGGGCCTTGGTCAGGGAGGTGACCAAGAACCCGATGGTCACTCTGACAGAGCTCTAGAGTTCCTCTGTGAAGATGGGAGAACCTTCCAGAAGGACAACAATCTCTGCAGCACTTCACCAATCAGGCCTTTATGGTAGAGTGGCCAGACGAAAGCCACTCCTCAGTAAAAGGCACATGACAGCCCGCTTGGAGTTTGCCAAACGTTACCTAAAGACTTTCAGACCATGAGAAACAAGATTCTCTGGTCTGATGAAACAAGGATTGAAATGCCAGGCGTCACGTCTGGAGGAAACCTGGCACCATCCCTACAGTGAAGCATGGTGGTGGCAGCATCATGCTGTGGGGATGTTTTTCAGCGGCAGGGACTGGGAGACTGGTCAGGAACGAGGGAAAGATTAACGGAGCAAAGTACAGAGAGATCCTTGATGAATACCTGCTCCAGAGTGCTCAGGACCTCAGACTGAGGTGAAGGTTCACCTTCCAATGACCCTAAGCACAAAGCCAAGACAATGCAGGAGTAGCTCCCCATCTAACCTGACAGAGCTTGAGAGGATCTGCAGAGAAGAATGTGAGAAACTCCCCAAATACAGGTGTGCCAAGCTTATAGCGTCATACCCAAGAAGACTCAAGGCTGTAATCGCTGCCAAAGGTGCTTCAACCAAGTACTGAGTAAAAGGTCTGAATACATATGTAAATGTGATATTTCTTCTTTTTTTTTATACATTTGCAAATATTTCTAAAAACCTGTTTTTGCTTTGTTATTATTCGCTGGGGGGAAACTGTCTGACCTCGCATTGGTAACTAAAGAGGGCGGAACTTGACTTTATACAGATGTGGGGGAAAATGGCCTTAAAGGTTTTTTGGGGGGATCCTGCCAGAGGGACCTGGCAACCCTGTTTGTGAGTCATGAACACGGTACGTGTATAACTACAACCAGTTAGCAAGTCGGACATTTCCAAGTTTCCTAGTTGCGATTAGCATGTGAAAGCAAATATTAGTCTGGCTGTTGTGTAATGCCCTTATTAAATTTAAAACATTAGCAATGTTAACTGTTCTTCTAGTCTCCAGTTGCACTGGCAATGCATGTGACTGTGTTTTTTTAGAGGTATCTTGTTCTATCCATGTGACAGCCAGAGCTCCCTGGTGCCTTGGATTCCATTACCCTCAGCTGTAAAGAGGGAGGGCCAGGCCTGGGGAGTCAGATTGCATGGGGGAAATCAAATGGCTGTTGAAAGGGATTGATAATGGATTCCCAGAGTGTGGCTGTTGTGCTGCAGCTACAGTTAAACATCACTCTTCAAACATCTTATTGAACAATGCACACAAACCTGCCAGTGTCTCTCCATACGGCATAAGTTTGTGATGAGTAACTTTGCCTGAGAACTGAAGACTAGTGATTGCTTCCTGAGCTGAGGATTTAGCTCAGTCTTGTGCCGTGCAGAATGTCATGTTAAAATCATCCCAGCGTGAAATAGTTCCCAATCATTCTGACACAGGACTCCTGGGTTCAAGCCCAGTCTGTGACATTGGTTCCGTGACCGGCATGGGTCTCTGAGAAAGAGGATGGCAAACGGTGGTGAAGTGTAATTTAGGTGGTTTGGTGAGTAATGCTCATGTGATGAGTTAATGAAAACGTGTGTAAATTCCCCAAAGCAACGCTAGGCTAGCTCAGTGGGCTAACAGTCTTCTGATGCACAGGAGACCAAAGACAACATACTTTACTGCACTTATCTTGATATGCCTGGCTACACCACGCCCACGGACGTTAGTTTCTTCTTCGCAATGAGTCTGGATCTGAGTACCTCCCTGATCCTTCAACGAATGCTAACACATTCGGGGCTATCTGATTGATCCAGAAACCGATGGGTTGGGCTAAAGCAAGAACACACGTGGCTAAAGCGGCAGTTTGAAAATTCATCATTGGCTTTGATACTCTGATTGGTGTTAGGATTTATGTTTATGCACTATAGCCTGTTAGCATATTGTTTTGTTACACACACACAAACAATACAGATGTGTGTAAGGACTGACCAACACAGGCCATAAAAGCTGTGGTCAATCTGGAGAGGGGAGGGGTGCATCTCTCTAGGCCAACCAGGGWGGTTAGATTACTGGACAATACCATATTAGGAACTGTTTCAGTGTAGAATCGACAGACACAAGACGGATCTAATCTACGCAACGACCAGATGCGGACATCTGAAAGAAGGGGACCAGTCTGAGTAACGGTGATAGGCTGAGCAAAGTCTAAACCGCACTCAGCCTCTACTGTGATAGGCCAACAGACGCGTTGGAACTACGTCATCACGGTATAAGAACAGCTGTTTACGTACTTCCTGCCAGTTCCCTGCTTTACCCTGCGTGGTGATACAGTAAACCCGTATATACGAAAATTGCATTTACCATTTATCATTTGAGTTTAATTAAAATACTTAAAATATATTCGGTGACTCTGAATCACATTTTGTCCTGATACCAGATTTGAACTGACGCAAATATCTTTCATTGGTTAGAGATGGTCCAATCACTGATGACTTTGTTTGTAAAAAAAAACTTGTTGCACTCATCAATACAAACGACTTCAATGATGGCCGTCTCAGACTAAAGTATGTAGTGGATGACAGAGCAGCGGAATAATTTTGTGTGAGTCATCAGGGTAACCCTTGATGTGTTCTATTACGCCTTCCACCAATTTCACTCCATGACTTTAGGAAGCTGCTCAGTGAGGCTCCCCAGATCCCATTTCCAGAGGTGTCTGGAAGCAACTGTCTCGTCACATTTTATGCTCAGTTTTCTTAATTAAATTTAGGAGAGCGTCAAGCCATTTTAGATCCATTACTCCACCTCTAAAATGTACCCAGAGTGCAAAATGAATGTGCAATCCATCCGGTCATACATTTCTCAGCCACTAATAATATCATGTTATAGATAGACACAAAACAGATTGAAAAAAAGTAAGGTAGCAACCATGGATATGCACACATCTCATTAAATTCTGAACAATGAAGTACAAAAAAATACATGAGTTTAAGAGACTACCTGTTGAATATGGTCCTTATGGTAATAATTTGACGACTAACACTTTTCCCCTGATGAATTATCGCAGGTGAGCGAGTAATTGCAAAATCCAGTTAGCAACAAAGTAATGTTTCTTGATTATTGGTTGACGCAATTTTTTCCGTGGCCAATCATGTGCCTCTGGGCAGACGTTATCTGAGCGCCCTGACAAGCGCGAGGTGTGTTGCTTGGTAAACTTCAGCCAGTACCAGAATGATAAAATGATTCCGATTGGTCAAAGCTGCGTCAGCTGTGAGGAGAACGGTATAAATATGCCCCGACCCTTTTCTCTAGCTGTAGGCAGTGTTGATTTCAGTGTGGTTGTGGGGGGAAAAAAATATTGTCGTTTACCCTATGTGGGGAAGTATTTATATAAGAGAACCTTTATAAAAAAAGTTATTTATTTTGGGCAAACATCAAGGTAAGAGAGTCTATTTTATGCGATCCTTAATACTCTGCAAGCAAACGTTCTGCTACACCATGCGGACTAATCAAAAATGTTAATATACAAAGTTTTCGAAACATTAGCTGGGTTACGTTAACTTGGTTGTAACGTTATCTAGATGCAAGTTAACAATTTGATTCTAGCAAGAAACTTTCGCCAACTTGTCATCAAAACAAAGCTTATAAGTTATGTAGACTATCTATGCCAAGTTGGCTTGCAAATTGTTGCAAAATTGTTATTGAACATTTTCCCGTTGTATTTTTTTTTTTTTTTTTTTACAGCACTTTAAAAAGGAACAAACGGTGTCACTATGGTTGTTGCTACAAGCACACTGAACAGTAAAAACGCTGAATACATATCAGAACTGGTTGACCGTAGATACGACCAGGCTTGTATCGACAATGGTAAGCTTGGAACTATTATTATTATTCTACAATGTATACTTTCTTGTGTAGGCATATTTTGCAACTGGGCATTTATATAGTCTCCAGCGCTTGTTTACTTCAATATTGGTGCATAGCTGCAGGGAAGAATGGAGCAGGAGGGTGGGAGGGGAGTGGATGGTGAAGTCAACAAAAGATGAAGTCATCTTTTCTCATCAGCTCTGTGCTAGCCTACAGGACTCTGTTTATTTGTTAATGAAAGTTTATGGAGACACTACACAAAATATTCAGTGTTTGTGTTCCATAATGTGCTTTTGCCTTGCACCATCACTCAACTATTGTCTTTGTCTTCAATTAGAGCTGGATTTCTGGGACCACTGTCTGGCTGAACCCCACCTAAATGTGGAGGTGTCTGAGGACAAGACATGTCAGCAGCTGGCCAAGATGTTCGAGACCTGCCTGTCGCGGGCCAAAAAGACCACGCTGCACTGCTCAAAGGTGCTGGTCCCGGAGAAGCTCACTCGGAGGATAGCGCGTGATGTCCTGCGCCTGTCATCGGGCGAGCCATGCGGCATGCGTGGCTGTGTGCTCTACGTGCACCTGGAACAGGAGAAGTGCTGCAAGCAGCTGGCGCGCATTGTGTACAACGCAGATGTGGTGCCCACCTTTGAGCTGACACTGGTGTTCAAACAAGATGGCAGTGCCTGGCCCAGCCTCAGAGACTTCCTGCACATTGGTGCCTGTTTCACTCCAGGCTTCAGGCATGTGCTCAAACTCAGTCCGGGCTTCCGGCTCATCAAGAAGAAGCTCTACTCCTCCTCGGCTGGTACTGTGGTAGAAGAGTACTGAGGCAATGGCGGAAGGTGGAACTTTTGGGGGGATGGTGTAAGGGTACAATGCACTTCTACACTTGAGTGTCTGAATGTAAAAATCACTCCTGGAGGGTCTTTTCTACATGTTTTTTTGTATGACTACAGTTTGTCAAGCGATAGAGTAGTGGTATACGAAGGTTATCGGAGATGTCCAAAGGCCGGTCAACCAGCCTGTCTGTTCCAATGTCCAGAATGGTACAGCTTATTATTCAAAATGGACAGGCTTGGTTACTGTAATGGATTATGGTCTAATGCCTGAAGAAGATTAGCATAACTGTCATTGACTTCACAATATTTGAGAACTTTTCCAATCAGCTGAAGTTAAATGTAACATTCTGAATATATTTATATTGTCACATACACCAGATGGGTGCAGTGAAATGTGTTTTACGGGGTTAAGTGCCTTGCTCAAGGGCACATTGACAGCTTTTATTTTTCACATTGTCTGCTCTGTTATTCAAACCAGTGACCTTTCAGTGCTGGCTGTACGCTCTAACCGCTAGGCTACCTGCTGCCCTTGGTAGATGGTCTTTGGTAATCAATAATTTTCCTACTCATGATTCAAATTGTATGAAGATTTGGCAATTCATGTTTTGATGTCCTGGTTTTCCACGTTTTTGTTTGTTCAGTCACTAGCCACTTTGACGTTGCATCAGTCTTGAGTTTGTTTCCAGATTTGTCCACTGTGTTCAGCAAAGTAAACACTCCTAGAGGAACAGGACTTAAAGTGGTCGGGGGCCATAATGTAGGTGTTCAATGCTGATTTGCGGGTATGTGTTTGTTAGCGAGTCATTGAATGTTTGTCCTTGTGAACATGCTGCTCATCAATGGCACAGGCTCTCCAACCTCTGGATGCAGATGCCTTAAACTGCCATTTAGAAAATGTAATTTTTTTTGCACTTGTTTAGATCCTAGCTCCACGGGATTTCTGTAGAGCTTTCTTTTTTTATACCATATTTTCTGTCGTTGCAATGCCGTTCTCAATTCACTGTTGCAGTGCTGTTTAAGCAACTTATGATTTTAAAATTCCTTTTGAAGTAAGTGGGAATCTTGTCTTTGACAATAAAACATTTTAAATTGACTTGTCAAGTGTTTAAATATTAAATCAAATGTTTTCCAATCTGGGTTCAACTGCATTACACGCAACTCAAGTTGGTGATTCTGATTTTGAAAGAAATTGGAATTTTACTACAGATTGCAAATGTTTTAATGGTAAGAAATTGGCTTGCCACTAGTCTTCTACAAGAGCTTTTGGCTAATCCATCACCTAACCAGCTGTGGTGTCTTCTGGTGCTATGAATGAGACCGTAGACATGACACAAGT
Organism: Salvelinus sp. IW2-2015; assembly: GCF_002910315.2. Lineage (NCBI taxonomy): Eukaryota > Metazoa > Chordata > Actinopteri > Salmoniformes > Salmonidae > Salvelinus > Salvelinus sp. IW2-2015. The sequence goes on from NC_036840.1 coordinate 30,849,453, forward strand.
TGCACAATACAGGCTTTTCAAAATGTGGCTGCAATATAAACCTATGAACATGACCAGTGGGATTCTCTTTGTGCTGGGGGCTGGCATAACACAGAATTTTCAGCATGGTGCATTACAGAATTATCCCGTCTAGAAATACCCATTTCATAGTATCTCCATATTGAAGACCCTGGGGAACAACTACTGGTCCTTGACTGCGTCATCTAGCAGCATACAACAGGTGGGTCTAATGCTGATTGGTTAACTGCATTTCAGCCGGTGTCTATTCCACAAGTTACCACCGGCTAAATTTACCGTATGATGTTGAAATGTCTATTTGCTCTGTTCCATCTGACTGCACAATCCACTCATCAGCCCAGCCAGGCACTTTATAAACTTATTCACCATTAAAAAAAAAAAAGCATCTAGACTAACATTTTGTTTTCAACAGTGGAGATTTGTGTAACCTTGGCTGTCTCCAACATTTGCAGCATTAGATGTTTTAACTAGAAGTACAGAAGCAGCTTTTAAAAAAATAATAATAATTGGGGGTTGGGGGATGCAGAAAAAAGCCTGCTGAAGATGTCGATCCATCTGCTAATACAAGACTAGTGAAGACCCAGTGCACTACTTTTGTAAAAAAAAAAAAAAAAGTGTTTACCATTTGTAACGAGTGATAATCTGTACCAAAGTCCATTTGAAAATACATGCTTGATGTGTTTTGCTGTTTCTTGAAATACTTTGCAAATGCAACTAATTTCTCAAACTGAAATGGTTTATTCATGCCTTTCCATTTTAGTAGAGACTTATCCAGAGCAACTTACAGTAGTGAGTGCATACATTTTCATACTGGACCTCCGTGGGAATCGAACACACAACCCTAACTCTACCAACTGAGCCACATCACATCATAAACCACTTGATGTCTCAATGTATTCAATTACTGTATTGTCAATAGTTGTTTATGGCGATGGAAAGTCTACAGGTACAAACCCAGATGACCAGCCTACGTATAACAGCCTCCACTTCTGGGAAGGCTTTCCACTAGATGTTGGAACATTGCTGCGGGGACATGCTTCCATTCAGTCACAAAGATTAGTGAGGTCAGGCACTGATGTAGGGCGATTAGGCCTGGCTCGCAGTCGGCGTTCCAATTCATCCCAAAGGTGTTCGATGGGGTTGAGGTCAGGGCTCTGTGCAGGCCACTCAAGTTCTTCCACACCGATCTCGACAAACCATTTATGTATGGACCTCACTTTGTGCACGGGGGCATTGTCATGCTAGAACAGGAAAGGGCCATCCCCAAACTGTTGCCACAAAATTGGAAGCATAGAATCATCTAGAATGCCATTGTATACTGTAGCATTAAGATTCACCTTCACTGGAACTAAGGGGCCTAGCCTAAACAATGAAAAACAGCCCCAGACCATTATTCCTCCTCCACCAAACTTTACAGTTGGCACTATGCATTCGGGAAGGTAGGGTTCTCCTGTCATCCGCCAAACCCAGATTTGTCCGTTGGACTGCCAGATGGTGAAGCATGATTCATCACTCTAGAGAACAATTCCACTGCTCCAGTCCAATGGCGGCAAGCTTTACACCACTCCAGCCGACACTTGGCATTGTGCATGGTGATCCTAGGCATGTGTGCGGCTGCTAGGCCATGGAAACCCATTTCATGAAGCGCCCGATGAACAGTTCTTGTGCTGACATTGCTACCAGAGGTAGTTTGAAACTCGGTAGTGAGTGTTGCAACCAAGGACAGACGATTTTTACGCGTTACGCGCTTCAGCACTTTGATGTCTTTGCCCATACAGTTGAAGTCGGAAGTTTACATACACTTAGGTTGGAGTCATCAAAACTCATTTTTCAACCAATCCACAAATTTCTTGTTGACAAACTATAGTTTTGGCAAGTCGGTTAGGACATCTACTTTGTGCATGACACAAAGTAATTTTTCCAACAATTGTTAACACACAGATTATTTCACTTATAATTCACTGTATCACAATTTCAGTGGGTCAGAACTTTACATACACTAAGTTGACTGTGCCTTTAAACAGCTTGGAAAATTCCAAAAAATGATGTCATGGCTGTAGAAGCTTCTAATAGGCTAATTGACATCATTTGAGTCAATTGGAGGTGTACCTGTGGATGTATTTCAAGGCCTACCTTCAAACTCAGTGCCTCTTTGAGTTATGTCAGGTAAAGATGTTGAGTCAGGTATAGAATGTGAGGATAGATAAATATATAATAGCAGATAGGGAAACTAGAAGGGACTATACTAGAATCTGCTGGACATCTTTAGTCCATGATTTGGGCCCATTGTAATAAAACAATTTACAATCAAGCTTTCATAATATCTACTGCTACGACAGTGTATTACTATATATAACAACTATTTTTCATGGAAAAATCAAAAGAAATCAGCCAAGACCTCAGAACTATTTTATTGAATTCCACAAGTCTGGTTCATCCTTGGGAGCAATTTCCAAATGCCTGAAGGTACCACGTTCATCTGTACAAACAATAGTACGCAAGTATAAACACCATTGGACCACGCAGTCGCCATACCGCTCAGGAAGGAGACGCGTTCTGTCTGCTAGAGATTAACGTACTTTGGTGTGAAAAGTGCCTATCAATCCCAGAACAACAGCAAAGGACCCTGTGAAGATGCTGTAGGAAACTGGTACAAAAGTATCTATATCCACAGTAAAACGAGTCCTATATCGACATAACCTGAAAGGCCACTCAGCAAGGAAGAAGCCACTACTCCAAAACCGCCATAAAAAAAGCAAGACTACGGTTTGCACATGGGGACAAAGATCGTACTTTTTGGAGAAATGTCCTCTGGTCTGATGAAACAAAATAGAACTGTTTGGTCATAATGACCATTGTTATGTTTGGAGGGAAAAGGGGGATGCTTGCAAGCCGAAGAACACCATCCCAACCGTGAAGCACGGGAGTGGCAGCATCATGTTGTGGGGGTGCTTTGCTGCAGGAGGGACTGGTGCACTTCACAAAATAGATGGCATCATGAGGCAGGAAAAATATGTGGACATATTAGAGAAACATCTCAAGACATCAGTCAGGAAATTAAAGCTTGGTCGCAAATGGGTCTTCCAAATGGACAATGACCCCAAGCATACTTCCAAAGTTGTTGCAAAATGGCTTAAGGACAACAAAGTCAAGTTATTGGAATGGCCATCACAAAGCCCTGACCTCAATCCTATAGAACAGTTGTGGTCAGAACTGAAAAAGCATGTGTGAGCAAGGAGGCCTACAAACCTGACTTAGTTACACCAGCTCTGTCAGGAGGAATGGGCCAAAGTTCACCCAACTTATTGTGGGAAGCTTGTGGAAAGCTACCCAAAATGTTTGACCCAGGTTAAACAATATAAAGGCAATGCTACCAAATACTAATTGAGTGTATGTAAACTTCTGACCCACTGGGAATGTGATGAAAGAAATAAAAGCTGAAATAAATCATTCTCTCTATTATTATTCTGACATTTCACATTCTTAAAATAAAGTGGTGATCCTAACTGACCTAAGACAGGGCATTTTTACTAGGATTAAATGTCAGGAATTGTGCAAAACTGAGTTTAAATGTATTTGGCTAAGGTGCATGTAAACTTCCGACTTCAACTGTAACGTTGCACCTTTTGATGTAAATGTTTGAGGACAGGGTTTTGTTCTTTCTGGTTCCATTAGAATGACAATCCCAGGGAAAATGACAGGACAACAACTCTTACAATTCCAACTATTGAATCCTGCAAAATAGTGTTCTTTGTTATACAGTTACCTACAGCAGAGATGCTGTAGACATCTATATCGTTCCGCTAATACAAGTAAAGGCCCAGTGCACTACTTTTGTGCAATTTTTTCTTCATCTTCTTAATATACATTTTTCATTACGATTTTTCAGGGGGTGCTGCAACACCCTCAGCACACCTTCTTCCCGTGGCTATGATGACACATTGAACAATCACATGTCCATGATCTTAACGAATACGCTGGTTCTGTAGGGCCTAGGCAGAGGTAAACATGCTCTAGGGCAGGCGACTGGCATTCCATGACGGGTCAAGATGGTGTAGCGGTTCGGAGGTGGCAGCTTGTGCGTAAATAGTGCAGAGGGATGTTTATGTAAGTACATCAGATGACCGGATGACCCCTGGCTAATAACCGGCAGAGAGCGTGTGACATTTCTCGCTGACTCTTTAATGGTGGAGGGGCCTCTAGACTGATCTGAGTACAACGTTGCTGGACGCGACTGGACACTTAATGAGAAGGTGTCAAATTTGAGGGCTGTAACTATGTCACTTTTGTGGGACATTCACTAAGGTGGCACAACACAGAGTATGAATACTCTAATGAACTTTCTCACCATTTTGAATGCTTTATGATGGAAGGGTTTAGGGTCAGTGGTCTAGATAAGGCCTAGATTCCAGGACTTAGAATGTATGGCCACTACAGTACCAGACCTATTGCAAAGTTAGAATGTTTTTTACGATCAAATTATTAATCAGTAATTTGTCAGCAGAAATTATACATGGGGCAACATGTATCCTTAACATTACAAAGCCTTGCACACCCTTAAAGGTCAATACAGCCATTTTCTCAATATTAAATCATTTCAGGATAAAAATTAAGTACCTTACTGTGAATGTTTTAATTTAATATGGTAAAAAAAAGAAACAAATAGCTTCTTAGCAAAGAGCAATTTCTCAAGCAAGAATTTAGCTAGGAGTGGTTTGAGTGGGGAGGGGAGAACAGAACATTTGCTGTTATTAGCAGAGAGGTTTGGACCCATAGCAGCGGGAAGTAGGGATGCTGAGGGTGCTGCAGCAACCCCTGAAAAATCACATCTGTATTTTTTTTAAAGTCCTGTATTAGCGGACCGATATATAACCGTCTGTAGCGCGGTCAATTTTTTGGTTTACTTTGTCCATAGACCGCTTACAGGGTAAGGAAACAAACTTGTCATGTTGTAATTTGGGTGAACTATCCTTAGATTTCTTGTCCTTAAGTTCTTGAAATTTGATTTGAGTATGCAATGTATACATCAAATTTGTTTTGCTGAAATGAAGTGTTTTATCTTGGCATATATTTCTCTCTGACCTGCTCCTTCCCTGGGGTTAATTGTGGTGTGGTCGTAGCCATACGTAGTCTTGAGCTGGAGTTTCCTAAGTGTTTATTGAAGACAGTAAATACTTGAAACTGTCCTTTCCTCTCCTTCCACACCTCTTACCTCAACCCAAACCAATTCATATAATGTCCACTAGCATAAGCATAGGTTTGGATATGCCATGACTGGAAAACAGATTTTAAGCCAGGTTGAAGTCCTAGTGTGAAAACACTCAACACTGAGGCCTAAAGTAATTAGCCTCAAGGCCAAACCTCGTAAAACTATGTTCAATGGAAGATGTATATATGAAAGTTCAAATAACGCAGACATATCTCAAGTTAGGGTGCAGCGGGGGGCTTCATATGGAAGAGTACTGGAGCCCCACCCCCCACCCTCCACTCAAATGTTTTGTAGGCATGATGGATATTCTCTCGAGCACTCACAGGCTCTTTGTCAACGTGACTGTTTCCTACACGATGTTTCCAACTAGTAGTCTCTCTTCCCAAGTCATTGGATATGGGTATTTGGGAGTCTTAGGAGAGGGGTAGCGCCTAAGGCCATAGAATAACCCCTGACTCAGATCGGTGCCCCGTTCCAGGAATATTGAAATTTGATGAACTTGGCCAGAGTGTGCATACGTCATACTGTACATCAACATGGTATTAAGTCTTGGCTGGCTGTCTTGTGGGGAATGATCAAGATCATCTTTGTAAACACCAGGACAATCTGAGCTGGAGACGTTTGTGGCTCTGGCAGTACACCTTTTGTTTTGCGCCCCTAGAACCAGTATCTGTGCTCTTAATTTGATAGCTTTTTGACGTACTGTCTATCCATTATCCACCATGTGATTTAAGTTTGAACGTTTATGCACACAGCATCTAGTCTTGTTTTTCTGATGAGAAAATTAGTCAATTAAATACAAAAGTGAGTTCTGTCTTGTTTCAACATATAATTATTGTCTGTAGTTCAGAGATTCTTGAAAGACGGTACGATCTCAACTTTTCTTTTTTTCACAAATATATTTCTTAATATTAACAAAATTTGAAATATACAGTACCAGTCAAAAGTTTGGACACAGCTACTCATTCAAGGGTTTTATTTTATTTTCCTATTTTCTACATTGTAAAATAACAGTGAAGACATCTACATTATGAAATAATAAATATGGAATCATGTAGTAACCAAAAAAAGTGTTAAACAAATCAAAATATATGTTATATTTGAGATTCTTCAAAGTAGCCACCCTTTGCCTTGATGACAGCTTTGCACACTCTTGGCATTCTCTCAAACAGCTTCATGAAGAATGCTTTTCCTCATGAAGGTCAGCCTTAAAGGTCAGCCTTGAAGGAGTTCCCACATATGCAGGCTGCTTTCCTTCACTCTGCAGTCCAACTCATCCCGAACCATCTCAATTGGGTTGAGGTCAGTTTATTGTGGAGGTCAGGTCATCCGATGCAGCACCATCACTCTCCTTCTTGGTCAAATAGTCCTTACACAGCCTGGAGGTGTGTTTTGGTTATTGTCCTGTTGAAAAACAAATGATAGTCCCACTAAGCGCAAACCAGATGTGATGGCGTATCACTGCAGAATGCTGTGGTTCCCATGCTGGTTAAGTGTGCCTTGAATTCTAGATACATCACTGACAGTGTCACCAGCAAAGCACCCACACGCCATCACACCTCCTCCTCCATGCTTCACGGTGGGAACCACACATGCGGAGATCATCCATTCACCTACTCTGCATCTCACAAAGACAAAGACTCGTCAGACCAAAGGACAGATTTACACAGGTGTAATGTCCATTGCTCGTGTTTCTTGGCCCAACAAGTCTCAAATTCTTATTGGTGTCCTTTAGTAGTGGTTTCTTTCCAGCAATTCGACCATGAAGGCCTAATTCATGCAGTCTCCTCTGTTGATGTTGAGATGTGTCTGTTACTTGAACTCTGTGAAGCATTTATATGGGCTGTAAATTCTGAGGCTGGTAACTCTAATGAACTTATCCTCTGCAGCAGAGGTAACTCTAGGTCTTTCTTTCCTGTGGCGGTCCGCATGAGAGCCAGTTTCATCATAGCGCTTGATGGTTTTTGCGACTGCACTTGAAGAAACTTTCAGTTCTTGAACTTTTCCAGATTGACTGACCTTCATGTCTAAAAGTAATGATGGACTGTCGTTTCTCTTTGCTTATTTGAGCTGTTCTTGTCATAATAGGAACTTGATATTTTACCAAATAGGGTATACCACCCCTATCTTGTCACAACACAACTGATTGGCTCAAATGCATTAAGAAGTAAAGAAATTCAACAAATTAACTTTTAACAAGGCACTGTTCATTGAAATGCATTCCAGGTGACTACCTCATGAAGCTGGTTGAGAGAATGCCAAGAGTGTGCCAAGCTGTCATCAAGGCAAAGGGTGGCTACTTTGAAGAATCTCAAATATAAAATATATTTTGATTTGTTTAACACTTTTTTGGTTACTACATGATTCCATATGTGTTATTTCATAGTTTTGATGTCTTCACTATTATTCTACAATGTAGAAAATCAAATCAAATTATAATTGTCACATGCGCCGAATACTTACAAGCCCTTAACCAACAATGCAGTTCAGAAAAAAAAGGTGTTAAGTATTTACTAAAATAAACTGAAGTAAAAAAATAAGAAAAAGAAAAATAGAAAATTAACAAATAATTAAGGAGCAAATCTTAAAATAACAGTAGCGAGGCTATATACAGGGGTTACCGGTACAGAGTCAATGTGCGGGTGGCACCGGTTAGTCGAGGTAATTGAGGTAATATGTAGGTGTAGGTAGAGGTAAAGTGACTATGCATGGATAATAAACAGAGTTGCAGCATCGTAAGACTGGTGGGTGGGGTGGGGACAATGCAAATAGTCCAGTTAGTCATTTGATTAGCTGTTCAGGAGTCTTATGACTTGGGGGTAGAAGCTGTTAAGAAGCTTTTTTTGACCTAGACTTGGTGCCCTGGTACCGTTTGCCGTGCGAAAATAGTAAAGATAAAGAAAAACCCTGGAATGAGTAGGTGTGTCCAAACTTTGACGAGTACTGTACATTTTGATAGACCAAAGTATCAGCTATCACGCCATGTAAAGGAACAACCTCATTTTTGTTTTCTTTCATAAAATGCAATTAACTGGACTCCGTCAGACACCATAGAAGGCTATTTATTTTTAACAAGTGTTTGGAGGCCTTGATTGTTTCATCAGATTTTTCACATTTGTAATACGAATCCAAACTTCTTTTTGTTTTTGTTTTATAGCACTATATAATGCTTCAGGGTTAACTTCTTTAGCATTTTGGTATGTTTTTCTAGATTCAGAATATAAAACAACATTTATAAAGCTAACATTATCCTGTAGGTCTACTAGCCCAGCAAATTATTAAAGAGTTGAAGCACATGTTGCAGAACAGCTTTTAAAATATTTATTCCGAATATTGACAAAATAATATATCTTACGATATATTAGCGATCAGTGACAAAGTTTACAAGCCTCTTATGGACTTGACAACAGATCTCAAAACAGACATAGTATTCAGGCCCCTTGACCTTTTTCACATTTTGTTACGTTACAGCCTTATTCAAAAATGTATTAAATAAAATAAAAATCTCAGCAATCTACACACAGTACCTCAATGACAAAACATTTTTACAAATGTATTAAAAACAAAAATACCTTATTTACATACAGTTGAAGTCGGAAGTTTACATACACTTAGGTTGGAGTCAGTAAAACTCGTTTTTCAACCACTCCACAAATTTCTTGTTAACAAACAATAGTTTTGGCAAGTCGGTTAGGACATCTACTTTGTGCATGACACAAGTAATTTTTCCAACAATTGTTTACACACAGATTATGTCACTTATAATTCACTGTATCACAATTTCAGTGGTTCAGAAGTTTACATACACTAAGTTGACTGTGCCTTTAAACAGCTTGGAAAATTCCAGAAAATGATGTCATGGCTTTAGAAGCATCTCATAGGCTAATTGACATAATTTGAGTCAATTGGAGGTGTACCTGTGGATGTATTTCAAGGCCTACCTTCAAACTCAGTGCCTCTTTGCTTGACATCATGTAAAAATCAAAAGAAATCAGCCAAGACCTCAGAAAAACAACTGTAGACCTCCGCAAGTCTGGTTCATCCTTGGGAGAAATTTCCAAATGCCTGAAGGTACCACGTTCATCTGTACAAACAATAGTACGCAAGTATAAACACCATGGGACCATGCAGCCGTCTTACCGCTCAGGAAGGAGAAGCATTCTCTCCTAGAGATGAACGTACTTTGGTGCGAAAAGTGCAAATCAATCCCAGAACAACAGCAAAGGACATTGTAAAGATGCTGGAGGAAACCAGTACAAAAGTATCTATATCCACAGTAAAACAAGTCCTATATCGACATAACCTGAAAGGTTACTCAGCAGGGAAGAAGCAGCTGCTCCAAAACCGCCATAAAAAAGCCAGACTACGGTTTGCAACTGCACATGGGGACAAAGATCGTACTTTTTGGAGCAATTTCCTCTGGTCTGATGAAACAAAAATATAACTGTTTGGCCATAATGGCCATCGTTATGTTTGGAGGGAAAAGGAGGAAGCTTGCAAGCCGAAGAACACCATCCCAATCGCGAAGCACGGGGGTGACAGCATCATGTTGTGGGGGTGCTTTGCTGCAGGAGGGACTGGTGCACTTCACAAAATAGATGGCATCATGAGGCAGGAAAATTATGTGGACATATTAGAGAAACATCTCAAGACATCAGTCAAGAAGTTAAAGCTTGGTCGCAAATGGGTCTTCCAAATGGACAATGAACCCAAGCATACTTCCAAAGTTGTTGCAAAATGGCTTAAGGACAACAAAGTCAAGGTATTGGAATGACCATCACAAAGCCCTGACCTCAATCCCATAGAAAATGTATGGGCAGAACTGAAAAAGCGTGTGCTACAAACCTGACTCATTTACACCAGCTCTGTCAGGGGGAATGGGCCAAAATTCACCCAATTTATTGTGGGAAGCTTGTGGAAGGCTACCCAAAACGTTTGATCCAAGTTAAACGATTTAAAGGCAATGCTACCAAATACTAATTGAGTGTATGTAAACTTCTGACCCACTGGGAATGTGATGAAAGAAATAAAAGCTGAAATAAATCATTCTCTCTATTATTATTCTGACATTTCACATTCTTAAAATAAAGTGGTGATCCTAACTGACCTAAGACATGGAATTTTTACTAGGATTAAATGTCAGGAATTGTGAAAAACTGAGTTTAAATGTATTTGGCTAAGGTGTATGTAACTTCTGACTTCAACTGTAACTATTCAGACCCTTTGCTATGAGAGTCAAAATTGAGCTCAGGTGCATCCTGTTTCCATTGATCATCCCTGAGATGTTTTAACAACTTGATTGGGGTCACCCTTTGGTAAATTCAATTGATTGGACATGATTTGGAAAGGCACACACCTGTCTATATAAGGTCCCACAGTTGACATTGCATGTCAGAGCAAAACCCAAGCAACAAGGCACAGATCTTGGGAAGGGCACCAAAACATTTCTGCAGCATTGAAGGTTCCCAAAAACAAAGTGGCTCCATCATTCTTATATGGAAGAAGTTTGGAACCGCCAACTCTTCTTAGAGCTGGCTGCCCGGCCAAACTGAGCAATCGGGGGAGAAGGGCCTTGGTCAGGGAGGTGACCAAGAACCTGATGGTCACTCAGATAGAGCTCTATAGTTCCTCGGTGGAGATGGGATTGTCTTCCAGAAGGACAACCATCTCTGCAGCACTCCACCAGTCAGGCCTTTATGGTAGAGTGGCCAGACAGAAGCCACTTCTCAGTAAAAGGCACATGACAGCCCGCTTCGTGTTTGCCAAAAGACACATAAAGACTCTCAGACCATGGGAAACAAGATTCTCTGGTCTGATGATACCAGGATTGAAATGCCAAGTGTCACGTCTGGAGGAAACCTGGCACCATCCCTACAGTGAAGCATGGTGGTGGCAGCATCATGCTGTGGGGACGTTTTTCAGCTGCAGGGACTGGAAGACTGGTCAGGAACGAGGCAAAGATGAACAGAGCAACGTGCAGAGAGATCCTTGAAGAAAACCTGCTCCAGAGCTCTCAGGACCTCGGACTGGGGTAAGGGTTCACCTTCCAACAGGACAACAACCCTAAGCACACAGTCAAGACAATGCAGGAGTGGCTTCGGGACAAGTCTCTGAATGTCCTTTAGTGGCCCAGCCAGAGCCCAGACTTTAACCCAATCGAACATCTCTGGAGAGACCTGAAAATAGCTGTGCAGCAACGCTCCCCATCCAACCTGACAGAGCTTGAGAGGATCTGCAGAGATGAAACGGAGAAACTCCCCAAATACAGATGTGCCAAGCTTGTAGCATCATACCCAAGAAGACTCGATGCTGTAATCGCTACCAAAAGGTGCTTCAACAAAGTACTGAGTAAAGGGTCTGACAACTTACGTAAATGTTATATGTCTGTTTTTTTATTTGAATAAAATAGCAAAAAATGCTAAAAAAATTGTTTTTACTATGTCTTTATGGGGTATTGTGTGTAGATTGATGAGGGGAAAAAACAATTGAATACATTTTAGAATATGGCTGTAACGTAACAATGTGGAAAAAGTCAAGGGGTCTGAATACTTTTGAAAGCACTGTCTATTTGCCTCTAAAAATGTAGAAACATTTGTAAAATATGGAAAATGATTCATTTGAATATCTCTAATAAAAACAACCATTCTATCAGCACTCTGACGGAGTTGACATTTGACAACATTTTTAGAGTTGATGTTTTACAGAGTTGACATTGCATAATTTTCTTCATTATTCAAGTGGTATTCTTAGTAGCAATTTAGTTTTTCCTCAGTTGCTTTATCACTCTAAAATCTAATTAAAATTAACACATTTGAACCATAACTTAATTCTACCTTAATCTATAAGGGAGATGGAGTTGACAGGTTATGGTTGTGACTATGGTGATTTCAAAATTGTTTGTTTAAATCTATCAAAAGTGGTGGACATTCAGGACCATGCGTTGTATTGAAGTAGGAGAAGGCCATTGCAAGACACTACATGAGATCCTTTATCATTTAATATTAATTATTTCAAGTTTTTTTTTTTTTTAAACACTTTTTGGGGGAGCTTGAAATTGTGATCCTTTGTTCTGGACAAGGGCATTTCCTGGCACAGAGCCGACATGGAAATGAACTAAAAAAAATATTCATTCGAAGATTTTTAAAATATTTTCCCTTATAAAATTGCCCTAAATGTCAATTTTAAGCCCAAATAATTAAACAAAATCTTCTTTTTTTTACTATAAAAATAGTTTCCCTGTCGGACAAGGAATGTCCCGACTTTCAAGAATCCCTTAGTTACATTTCAAAAGCAGATATGTCTTACTGCACAAAGAGGAAATCTGGGAAATCAAACAAAAAAAGAGGTCACCCGCCACTTTTTTGGTAAATAGCTGAGGGATGTGGCTCGAGAGATGTAACCAGAAACAATATGACTAACCCTCTGTGCAGCAGGTTTGTTTGCATCAGCCAGGCCTTTAACCGCTCTATCAGACACTTTCCCCAGGGCTGAGAGACTCGGAAGGTCACCGTCATGCTAATAGCTGTGAACAAAGGGGGATATCTCTGTCTGGGTTCCACGTTAAAAGCCTTGGGTGCTCATTGGCACGATAAAGAACCCGCCTCTGTCGTCCATTACTGGTGGCATTCCCCTTTGTTCTGAGTGATCATCAGGCTCTCTCTGTCTCTCACCCTGTGAGGCATAGCTCGATGTGGACTAGTGGGTTGGGTTAAATGTGGAAGACACATTTCAGTTGAAGGCATTCAGTTGTACAACTGACTAGGTATCCCCTATTCCCCTTTTACAGTTGCAAATACCTCCTCCAATCACAACCAGGCCCAATCACTGTTCAGTCCTTCACTCAATCTTGTACAGCTGCTGTTGGGAAAATATTATTTTTTAAATTTTAAAAAGACAACCCAGCCACTGGGCACAGACATCAATTCAACGTGTATTCCACATTGGTTCAACTTAATTTCATTGAACTGACGTGGAAACAACGTTGATTCAACCAGAGTTGTGCCCAGCGAGCAGTATCATGATATCTATTCAGAAATGTGTATGGTTATCCCATTGTGAATTATTTTTGCAGTCTATCCTATGTGTGTGTGGTGTGTGTGTGTGTGTGTTGTGTGTTGTGTGTGTGGTGTTGTGTGTGTGTGTGTGTGTGTGTGTGTGTGTGGTGTGTGTGTGTGTGTGTGTGTGTGTGTGTGTGTGTCTCTTAAGCGTGTGTGTCTGTATGCATTGTGCCTTTGTAAGTGTGTCTGTGTGTTTGTGTGTACGTAAGCATGTGCGTGTCTGTGTATGTGTGTGAAGTGTAAGCGTGTGTGTGTGTGTGTGTGGCTGTGTAAGTGTGTGTGTGTGTGTAAGCATGTGTATGCGCACAGCTGCAGCTGCCTGACCCTGGTGCTGAGCACTGTCTGCTGATCCAGTGAAATGCCTGCCAGAGCTGTGCTGGTCCTCACACAGAGGAGCAAGATCACTCTCACTCTTTCCTCTCAAAGGCCAAATGCACTACACAGGCAAAAAACACTCCGCCCAAACACACTTCTACACAGCCTCAAACACTGTACACAGCTCACAACACACCCTACTACTTGTTGCTGTCTGAAATTGTACAGAGATCTTACCGTTATTTTTCTAAACAACTGCTTCTTTAGATGTGACAGAAATGCACCAACTAGACTAGTTTTAAGTTTATTTGCCGTGTGTCAATTTAAAAAGATTGGAACTCTTACTCAATCTAATGAATGGCATGCACTTTCTAATCTAGACGTTATAGCTACTGTCAGTTCTATAACAAGACCACACCACCTATACAACGCAACCTAAATCCTCAAACAACAACTCTTTGCCAAATACAGTCTAATTCCTCACAATGTCAGACATATAACATTTCAAGTACAGTAATGAGTGACATGTTTACAACGTAAACAAAGATGATGAATTATATTTCTAACCTCTCTGACGTAAGTGCCTCAGATATTCTTTTTTTCTCTTCATTCTGGGGAGATTTGGACATTTTTCTTCTCCATATAGTACATAGCACCAAGAAAAGGTTTAATCAACCAAGTATTAATAAACCAATATTATAGGCACTTTAATCCACTTTTGAGGCCTTGGCTACCCAACGCTGACTATACAGTATGCCTAATAATAATAATAATAATAAGATGTTTTATTGTCACATACACCGGATAGGTGCAGTGAAATGTGTTGTTTTACAGTGTCAGCTAATCTCGCCCTTCAAAATTTTACCGCCCCCAAGAGGCCCATTGACGTACTTGCCAACTAAATTGAAATAACATCTGGTGATGTTGATCGTTCTTCATTGGGGAGGGAGGGGGGCTTGGCTTGGACATTGACACCCAGTTATGTAGCTTGTATTGGCCAATGGCTGACATTTTACAGGACGTTCCCCTCGGAACGTACCGATCCGAATAAGTACGAGTGAACCTAATAAATCCATCCCTACAATAGGCCCCTGGCTTGGGACAATTCGTTTTTCTGGCGCCACCCAAGGGGGGCGTTGTCTCTCTGTTGACGTTTTTTTGAATGCTGAAAGTAAGTCGCCGTCCAACCCAAAGTCACCTCGGGCTAGGATGGTCCCTGCCAATGCACTGTCCGCCACTGCTGCCAAGACTCAAGTACACCAAAATAAGTTTAAAAAATGTTACACAACCATTCGCTTACGCACATCGGTACATAACATTAGCAATTTGTCCTTGTAAATGTTCATTTGAGAAATCTTTCTAAGTATTCTACGAAGTGTTTACTAAGTGATGATAACCTTCAGATTCTATATGTTTACTCACCTTAAAACACAATGACCTACCATATCCCTGGAAATATATAAGATTAAAGTGATAAATCAACAATATACTTCATGAGAAAAATGTGTTAACATTGACCATAGACTGCTCACATGGTAAGGAAACAGAATGTAATTTTGTAATTTCGGTGAGCTATCCCTTTAAGCTTGCTAGAGGCATGATACAACTAACACCAAGATGTTACTCTGTAAAGGGCGCCTGCATATACTTGACTGATAGAACATCAATTTCCCCATATTCTGAATACTAAAAACATGTTAACCCTCTTGTGCAGGCACACCTTCCCATTCTCCGTAGTGCTAGACTGCTATTTATCACTCATTTTCTAAATCTGGCCTTTGTAACCTTCAGACAGTTTAACCTTTTCCAAAAGCACCAAAATAGATTTAGAGCTTGGCACGTGTGTACAAAGTCACGTCTCCCTGTTGGGAAGCCAGGAGTAACGCAGTGAATTGAGCCCGTTGTCAAGGGACTGGTGAGAGAATGAGAGAGCACTTCTACTTCTCTGCTCCCAGTAGCATACCACAGTTTCGTGGGGCCCCCGCAAGATCTGAAAAAGTAATATTTTGTAAATTGTGTAATGGTATTACTGGCAACCTAAAATGTTGTCATATAATAATAAATATTGTTTATATGGGTTTTATGCTATTTTTTTGTAGAAATACCCTCTACAATATATGTAAACCAACATTAAAATCCCCCCCAAAAATATATGTAAAGCTGAGAGTGCTATTATATGATACAATATCAGTACTTGTTGCATTTACAATTTGTGTAAATGCATCATCTACTGACTGTGGATTAACTGCATTGTTTGAATGGAACGTTGGCATATTGGCAGTTAATTTGAAAATCATTCCTCTAAAACTAGCTAGCTAGCTAACATACAGTGCAGATAAATTCTTCAAATTCATTATTTTACACAATATCTTATCACAGCACTGACAAACAATGATTGACCAACTCCCTGACCCAAATGACTGACCAAGTGTTGGTCCTATGTTTCATGAGATTAAATAAAAGATCCCAGAAACGTTCCATACGCACAAAAAAATATTATTTCTCTCAAATGGTATGCACAAATTTGTTTACATCCCTGTTAGTGAGCATTTCTCCTTTGCCAAGATAATCCATCCACCTGACAGGTGCAGCATATCAAGAAGCTGATTAAACAGCATGATCATTACACAGGCGCACCTTGTGCTGGGGACAAAAAAAGGCCTCTTTAAAATTTGCAGTTTTGTCACAACACAATGCCACAGATGTCTCAGGTTTTGAGGGAGTGTGCAATTGTCATGCTGACTGCAGGAATGCCCACCAGAGCTGTTGCCAGAGAATGTAATGTTAACTTCTCTACAATAAGCCACCTCCAACATCGTTTTCGATAATTTGGCAGTACGTCCAACCGGCCTCACAACCTCAGACCACGTGTATGGTGTCGTGTGGGCGAGCGGTTTTCTGATGTCAACGTTGTGAACAGAGTGCCCCATGGTGGCTTTGGGGTTATGGTATGGACAGGCATAATCTACAGACAACGAACATAATTGCATTTTATCGATGGCAGTTTGAATGCACAGACATACCGTATCAAGATCCTGAGGCACATTGTCGTGCCATTCATACGCCGCCATGTTTCAGCATGATAATGCACAGCCCCATGTCGCAAGGATCTGTACACAATTCCTGGAAGCTGAAAATGTCCTAGTTCTTCCATGGCTTGCATACTCACCAGACATGTCACCCAGAGCATGTTTGGGATGCCCTGGATCGACGTGTACGACAGCGTGTTCCAGTGCCCGCCAATATCCAGCAACTTCGCACAGCCATTGAAGAGAAGTGGGACAACATTTCACAAGCCACAATCAACAGCCTGATCAACCCTATACGAAGTAGATGTGTCGTGCTGCAGGAAAATGGTGGTCACACCAGATGCTGACTGGTTTTCTGATCCATGCCCCTACCCTTTTTCTGTGTCTGTGACCAACAGATGCATATCTGTACTCCTTGTCGTGCAATTCATAGATTAAGGCCTAAAGAATTTATTTCAATTTACTTATTTCCTTAAATTAACTATAACTCAGTATATGGGGCATACAACAATCTCAAGTTTGAAGATTTTGTTGCGAAGAGACAGAATCAATAGATCACTTATTCTAGTATTGCCCCTATGTAACTTGTTTCTGGTCACAGGTTCAGGAGTGGTTAAAAAAATCACAACATGCACTTAAAATTAACCTTACAAATAGCAATGTTGGGCGATTTGGAAAGCCATAGCCCGTCAATAAATAATATAATAATACTCGTCGGAAAGGTTTTCATAATTAGCTCACAATCTGTGGATAATATACAATTAGAAAGATTCCAAAATGTTGTAAAACATCACAGCACAATTGAAAAATATATGGCACATGGAAACCAAACAAAGGCGGTCTATGGTGATAGGTGGGATGGGCTGAGAGTGGCTGAGGGTTGGGATTAAAGAGTTTGTTTGGTAATGTATTGTTGTTATATATAAAAGTACCATGTATGTAAAATGTATATGTTAAATGTGTATGTAAAATTTATGTATATGTAACAAAAAAGCTGTAAAAATATATATATAAATAAAAAAAAGTCTGAGATTTTATATATATAACTCAGTAAAATCTTTGAAATTGTTGCATGTTGGGTTCTATTTCCTAATTTTATTGGGGCGACCTGTGTTTGCTCCTGGAGAATCTATATTGATTTGCTCTTTCGATTGGAGCAGGGCTGCTCTTAGCCTTTTTTGGGGCCCTAAGGGAGACTTTTTAAGTAAATAAAAAAAATTAAAGCTAATTTCCAGCAATTTTACTGATTTTGCCATGACTTATTCCATGTTGATGCACCTTGTGTATTCTACTATTGTAACTCTCAACAGTAAGTTGAGACCCTGACTGAGTTCCTAAAAAAAAACTGACTGTTTATGTTGGAGATTTAAAAATATATATATATATATTTAACTAGGCAAATCAGTTATGAACAAATTCTTATTTGGCCTAGGAACAGTGGGTTAACTGCCTTGTTCAGGGGCAGAAAGACATATTTTTACCTTGTCAGCTCAGGGATTTGATCTAGCAACCTTTGGGTTACTGGCCCAACGCTCTAACCACTAGGCTACCTGCCACTCTGTAGTTGCATGAGTTCCTCTGAACTGGGTCATGCTCATTGCAACTGCGCAGGCCCTCTCAGTTTTATCCAATTGTGTGCTTCAAATTTAGAAAGATATTGTTTATTTTATGAATAATCAATTCAAATACATCACATTTGGCAATGAGTGCAAAAAATGTGCATGTCATGCACTGCATGACGTCTCTGCCTCTGAACCTATTACTTTCCTGAAATGCCTAACGTCGGTGTGTTGTGCTTGGAGGCCACAAGGTCAATTTCACAGCACTCTCTAAATCTAAGCAGGATGTCACACCATTGAAGCTCTTTTGATAAATGCAACTACTATTTTGAGTCATACAGTATGGTCTCTTTTGGCAAAAAAATGAGGCCCTGAATCTAGGCCGTCCTGAACCCATACCGCAATTGGTGCCATTTAAAAATGGTTAAATATTTTCCCAACTCCTGGATAATGTTTAACCATTGTAAATAAGTAACAAGCTGAAAACCACGGCACAATGGGTAAATGGGTCAGGATGTTTTGAGAAGTCAAAAGTTGGGATGGGAGGAAACTGTCCATGGGTCAACAATATCCCAGTTACTACATAACTGGGCCGTACATGGGTCAACAATATCCCAGTTACTACACAACTGGGCCATACATGGGTCAACAATATCCCAGTTACTACACACCTGGACCATACATGACAGAGTGGAACAAAGCCAGAGCTGAAGAGAAATAAAAACATCTCAAATACGGAATTGGGTTTGCAACAAACTATTTCAACTACAGTATTAGTGCTGTACTGGAACAGAAACTATTGTTAGCATTCTCCTCCCAAAGGCAAAGAGTAAAGGTCATTCTCAGCAATGGAAACACTATTAACCTACTGCCATCTTGTGGGGGAATGGAAATATTACAGTTATGCATAAAATCTATTTTTATTGCATGACGGAAATTACATCCCTGAAATAGAAGGTAATTGTATAAATGGAAGGTTATTTGTGTTCTGTCATCAACAATGTTGATGTGCCACTTTCTTTCTTAAAAAAAACAAACATTTATAGACGTTGCTTGTCTAGCAGGGTGACCAATACACTGTGCTTCTTTCACCAAATGGTTTCCACCCATGTCTGATGTTAATGCATTTTGACCAATGTGGGCAGGAAGTGGGAAGGAAGTGGCTCCACTTTCCTTCCTCCCATAGGGAACTCAGTGTGCCAGGACGGTTTGCTGCACAGCCCCAATGGAGCCAGTTCAGAGAGCTTTATCCAACAGAAATAAACAGGCAGATGGTTGAGCGGATGGGTTTGGCCATGGCTACACAATACCTTCCTTATCCAATGATGGCAGCTGTTGGCATCAGAACCAGTATGGGGTCACTGTGGAAAATGGGTAGCCATTTAAACCCTATTCAGAGGTGTGCAGGCATTTCAGTGACCTTTGTTGAGAATCAACTGTCCCCTTCCTCTTATTTGAAGGGCAGGGTATGTGTCTAGGACATTGGTGCTTTACTGCATTACAAAGGAAGGAATGCTTGAATTGTTGATTGTTGGCGAGTGCATGAGAAACTTTAGGTATCTCTAGTATACCATAGCTTCAATCAGCTTAACCCACACTGAAGAAAAATATAAACGCAACATGTACAGTGTTGTACATGTTTCGTGAGCTGAAATAAAATATCCCAGAAATGTTCCTTATGCACACAAATCTTATTTCTCTGAAATGCTGTGCACAAATTCTTTACATCCCTGTTAGTGAGCATTTCTCCTTTGCCAAGATAGTCCATTCACCTGACAGGTGTGGGATATCAAAAGCTGTGGAGTATTTATGACTGTAACAAAGCCCTTTTGTGGGGAAAAACTCATTCTGATAGGCTGGACCTGGCTCCCCAGCGGGTGGGCATGGTTCCCACGTGGGTGGGCCTATGCTCTCCCAGGCCCACGCCCTCCCAGGCCCACCCACATTAAATCCTTAGATTAGGGCCTAATGAATTTCAAAATCGTTAAAATTGTTACATGTTGCTTTTATATTTTTGTTCAGCATATTTTAAGCTTAGCTCCTAACACTATTTTAACTCCAAACCCTATATTTAACTTGACAATGGTATAGTTGTTCATAGAAAGGAAAAGCACTTTAATAAACATTCCCTTTATTTGAGATATGCATTGTTCGGAGAGTTTGTATCTAAATGAGATGGATATCCAGCACTCTGTAGACTTTTTCGTTATCCTCTCAGTAAACCTATTTCAATTTGTGAATTGTAATCAATCATGTTTTTTTCTCAAGGGCTCAATTGATTTATCAACTGATGTTTCATGAAGACATTTCTTACACTGCAGATATTTGATTGATTATTAAGATATATTTTTGTGCTATTTAATTTCAATAAAACTGTTAGGTCCACACATAGCATAAACAGATGTTATGTTATTCTCTGCTATAAAGTCTCCTAAATAAATTGAGAATAAAATAGAAACTACTTTATCCAACATGCAATGAGAAAATACGTGTCAAATTCCCGCACAGTGAGCACTTTTACATTGTGATTGGCTAAGAGCCATGCCCAAAAAATGTATTCGAGAGTTGATTGGCTGGCTTCTTCCATGCAAAGTCCCGGATCAAGGTCCTCTCAATAAATACAAGGCAATCCAAGGCGGGACTACTTGTTCAAAGTAGACAAATAGTCGTGGAAGATCTGTGCAACTGCAAATAGCAGGGACATCTTACACAATGGTATTTTTATTTATTTATTATTCGTTGCTAAATCTATCACTTTATTGAACGGGTGCAACGTGAGGATTAGCCTGTATTCGAGAAACATGTGTCTTCGCTAAAGTTATTCTGTAGCTAATGTTAGCTAGTTACGTTAGGTAACTAACCTTAGCAATGCGAATCGCCTGGCTATTAACCATAGCACGCGCTGCCGAATAAACTGGCTAATTAAAAATACATTTATATTGCATCAATTGCTCAATACATATCTATACTTTAACAATGGCTCTATATTACAGGCTGGTGGCAAGGCTGGAAAAGACTCCGGGAAAACTAAGACGAAGTCCATTTCGCGCTCACAGAGAGCCGGTTTGCAGGTGAGTACATCAGTCATTCATTACATGCTAACAATGCTAACGCCAGCGCCAACAATTATGGTAAACGTGTGGCAAGGTAGCGCAGTTACTTGTTAATTAGCAAATTATGTAGCGAATGTATAAATGTTGGTAACCCGATACTAGCTAGTTGAGTTACTTGGTAGTGGGTGTTGATTTGCAAAATAATATTTTGTTGAATTGGCTCGTGACTTACTGATGGCTAACTAGCTGGCTAGGTAGCTACTTGATTGAACACATGGCAGTGTTATTCGGGATACTTGGGACGACCATAATCCTGACCTAACGATTTTACATTTCGAACTTCAGTGGGGTAGGGACGTAGCACGGACGGGTGAAGGCATGCCTTTAAACGTTTCCCGCCCTGCTTTCCAGTTCCCAGTGGGCCGTATTCACAGACATCTGAAATCCAGAACAACAAGCCATGGCAGAGTTGGGGCGACTGCAGCTGTGTACAGCGCGGCTATTCTTGAGTACCTGACTGCTGAGGTAACGTTGGTCGACATCGCGACTGATTGTTGCATGTTCACAACACTATGTGGCGGTTCATGACACTAAAACATACAGTACTGTGCATGCAATCGAAGTTAATTGATGTGCTCATGCGAGAATCAGTAACCAAATATTTACCCACGCGCTGGTCAACTTCAGGTTCTGGAGCTGGCCGGAAACGCATCAAAGGATCTGAAGGTGAAGCGTATCACCCCACGTCACTTGCAACTGGCCATTAGAGGCGATGAAGAGTTGGATTCTCTCATTAAAGCTACGATTGCTGGTGGTGGTAAGTGCAGAAGTTATTTTGTAGTCTTTGCCACTGGGATTGCCTTTGTACCAATTTCCCTGTTTTATTTGCATTCACTAATTGTTTTTTAAATGTTTCAGGTGTCATCCCTCATATCCATAAGTCTCTGATTGGAAAGAAGGGACAGCAGAAGACCGTATAACCCTGTAAACAGTGGCATTGGGTCATGTCATCTCAGGACATTCTGCTTAAATGGTTCAAAAAAAGTATTTTCGTAGTGTTTTAGAACTTTTTTAAATGTATGAACTTGCATCTACTCATCTGTGGTATTTTTTAAAAAGTAGCTTCAGAGAAGCTGTTTTATTTTGGGCTTGAATGTTTTTGGTACAACTGTGGTTTGGTTTTTATTGTGTAAATTTTTGCATACCTGTGGCGTTTCAATGTTTTAAAGTTGTATTTGAATAAAGCTCGAAGGTATTGTGCACCTGTGGTTCCTTACTTGCATTCATCTTTTAGTGGGTGTTGTGCCCTATAAATCCATTATGCTGCATTCTGGATTATTTTTTACAAGGAGTGCAAATTAATCAACGTTTCAGTAAAAGTGTTTGTTTTAGCCAGGCTAATTTTCAATCTCAGTCCCTGGGCAGGTTATTAAAAACGATTACAATAGACAATCAGTGAGCACACTCAGCGCAACATAGGACATGTAGAACCCCCCCCCAAAAATGTGTGCAGACTGCAACAAAACAAAATCCATAAAAGCAAGTGTTTGCATACCTCACAAGCTGCAGACAACATGGAAAGTGGCAATACAGAACTAGGGATAATGTTCATAAACCTGCTTGCCTTTTGTTTTGTGATAGGTGGTGCAGTTGTGTTGTCTGGCAGTATTCCAGAAATGGGAAGCTCAGAGAAAGCAGATTGACTAAAGTTGCTCTTAAGGGAACTAGAGTCCCCTCATGGCAGACCTTGTGGATCTGCTGCCATAGGTTTGTTTTCTGTTGAACAAAAGTACTGAGTGGAGGGGGAGCCAGGCCATTTAGGATCTTGACTACAAGACATGTCTATTGCACAATAGTTTTTCCATGCTTTCTGAGGATGTAACAGTGATGGTTATTGGGCTTCCTATCAAGCATTTTGAGAGCCTGTTTGTAGACAGACCGAATGGGTTTTAATGTTGTACAGCAAGTTTGGGCCCAATTAAGTGGGGGAGTATCATAGATTCTAAGTACAGTTTTGCTACCTCTAGTCAAACAATTTTGCATAAATCTGGAATTAGCTAGGTTGAATTTGGTTATTGAGTTACCTTTTTCACCTGCTTTTTAAGAGGTTGGAATGAAGTATGATACCATGTTACTTAATCAGATACCACCTGGAGCTTCTCCCCTGACACATCTGGCTCCGCATCAGTTGCCCTCTTTGTGAAGGAGTTTTTTTCACATTGAGATACAAACATGAGTCACTGAGCCACTTTGTATCCAGGACCATTACAGTAGTGAGATCGTGGGCAGCTTGTTTGCTCTTTCATGCACATATATCACTATCATCTGCATACATTTGAACTTTAGACCCAGTACTGACAGAAGGCAGATCATTAATGTACAGGAGGGGCCCCATTATTAACCCTTGGGGCACGCTCATATCATAGCTAAGAGTGGGCAACAGCTCTTTGCTCACTCTGACACACTGAGTTCTACCTTCAAGGTATGATTTCATCCATCAAGGCATCGGGGGGAAAAAGTTGAACTGGGACAATTTTGTGATGAAAACCTCATGGTTAACAGTATCGAAGCCTTCCTTAGGTCCAGAAACACAGCCCCAACAACGCCCCTTTGTCCATCTTGGACCTCACATTTTCCAGAAGAAAGCAGTTGAACGTTTCTGTGGAGTATTTTGCTCTGAAGGCAAACTGAATGGAGAGTAATGTGAAGGGGCTGTTGTTGAGGTGGGCAATCAGTTGGTCTACTATACACTTTTCAACAACCTTCGACACCACAGGTAGTATACTAATGGGCCTGTAGTTACTCACGTCAGCAGGGTCACCCGATTTAAAGATGGCTGTTATTCTGGCCGACTTCCAGACCCTTGGAAACACCCCCTGACCAACAGATTTGTTGGTGACCTTAGTAATGGGGCCAATGAGTGACTCATTGTAGATTTTAAGAAAGGTAGAGTCCAGCCCCAACACATCTTTGGCTTTAGAGTTCTTTAGCGAGCTAATCACCTTGCTCACCTCTGACTCAAAAACCTCCCTTATGATGAAGACAGGTTGAGTGTCATTCACTAGCACTGAGTCCAAGAAACCAGTGGAGGGGTTCTGTGTCAGTACCCTGACTGAGTCAACAAAGTAGGAATTGAAGGCTATTGCTATTTCGACTGCATCCTGTGTTAGATTGTCATTCACCATGATTTCTAATCTTTTTGAAGTGTTACAGTCTTTCCCTGTTAACTTTTTTAGATTATCCCAGATCAATTTAGAATTTCCCTTTGCTTCAACAATTATGTTAATAAAAAACTTGCTATCAGCATGTCACTAAACATTTTAATTGATAACTGCCACAAACTATTCTCGTTCTATTGTGAGTTGAAGACATCAATAGATTCATGTGACTGATGCATAACTGCCTGGAACAAGACAGTGATGCTCTATAACATTGAAATATATTGGCCACTTTTATCCAAAATGATGTACAATTAGTGCAGATGGGGGGGGGGGGGGCAATTTAGGGGACCCCTTTTTGCTTAAGACATCCCCATAGTTAGAAGTGTTACCTCTTTATCCAGGCATACATATACACAGGGGAGAAATCATATGGGTGCACAGTGACAAAATGCTTCAGCCAGTATGGGGTGCCTGTCAGTCTGACACCAAACTTGAGGTCTTCAGCATTCCATTACTGTGTACCAGGTGAGTCGTGTCAGCCAGGCTATTGTCACTGCATCAGAAATGAAATCCTAAAACTCTCATATGCAGGGAAGGCTTTATCTCAGTGAGCCTGTATCGCACAGGAGGAATTGCTGCAGTGAGCGTGACGAATGCTACAGCCAGAGAGAACCTGAGGAAAGCAAGCTTTCATATCTATAAAATGTTTGTGGGAATTTTCTGCTCTCTTGCATTTCCTCAACACATTTCCAGCTCAGACTGACAGCACGGTTTGTTCTGAGTGGTACATTGACACAATGTATCAAACTACATCAGATTTTTTATAAAATGGATGTCAGTAGATGTACTGTGTCTCTTTTCTATCTTGTAGATAACTATGATGGACACGTTCAGGTATATAAATTATTCTAAATGATCTATTTTATAATGGCCACTAGGCGTCACTATTGCAGCATGGTGTATGTTGGTCTTTTGATACTAGCAACATAGACCATCTCTGGCAAAAAGGAAGATTATAGCAGCCAGTTACCACAGGTTAGATCTTTGCATCTATTGAATGTATGCTTGTTTGAAGAAAGGGATCACTTCTTGACTTGCTGCTGAAGATCAATAGCATCTACCAACATCTAGATCTTATTTAACCGTGTGTCTTTTTAGCCACAGCCACCCAAGTTGTGGAAAAAGTCTGAATTCCTTTTGAGGAGTAACACTTCATGAATGACAATAGAGATCTACAGCTGTTGTGACTGGGCCGGGAGTGAACTAACTATACAGGTGTGCGGTACGACAAAGGCAGGCCTTGGCTTGAGTGTCGACATTATTCCTCACCAAGTAACTCGCCTGAGATATTTAGGGAGATATCTTGACGGGGTAATATGGTGATGAATAATTGTTATAAATTGGTTATAAACATGCACAATATCAATGTTTCCCCCCCACAATTTCAAGTTCCAATTTAGCGTTTTCATAATGATGATACATTTTGTAGATTTAAATGTGGTTGCACATTGCCATACACTATGTCAAGAACTATATAAACTAAACCACACACAGGGTGTAAAAAACATTAAGAATACCTGCTCTTGCAACTCAATATTAGGAAGGTGTTCTTAATGTTTTGTACACTCAGTGTATATTGACTACCTCTTTCACAAACCTGGGGTGTATTCACTAGGAACCAAACGGGGAGGGACCTACCTGTGTTTTCCGATGCAAAACGTTTTGCTACGATGTGCACTAATGAATACACCCCAGATAACTTGCTAGTGGTTACAGTAATATCCATTGACATTCTATTGTTCTTGATTCATGAGAGAACTCGGTCATTAGAATGAACATTGATAATTGACCGTGCTTGATAATGTAAGAGATGCATGAAGATATGCCAGGTGTGTATTCACTAGGAAACAAACGGAAGCGAATGGAACAAAACAGGAGGGCCCTAACTGAATTTGTCTAATAGAAACGCTTTTTCGTTGCAAAATGTTTTCCTTTTAGAGGAAACGGTTTTCGTTGCAAAAATGTTGCTATGGTGAAAAATGTTTTGCTACACTGTGCGGCTAATGAATACACCAATGCATTTTCTCCCACACTGTCTGTAAGGTATCACAGCGGGCATTTGAAGCCACATAACATGCTGAGTGACATATTGCCGAGATATGCTTCAGTAGATCTCCATGCAGTAATTAACAGCTGGGCTATAGTTTCCCCATTCATTAGAAGAATAAAACAGCTCCTTATCCTTTGTGTCCTGAAAATCTAATTTGACACAACTTTGTCAACAGAAAGCAAATTAAAGGCATGCAGTGGGATATGTGCTCATTACCAGATTGACTCACAGTAATCAGTGCATTCTTGGTAATGTAGCATTCAAATACATTTTATTGACAAACATGACTTGGGCCTAGATTCAATCAGATCAGCGCTAACCGGCGATAGCTGACTCCCGCATAGCGGATGGAACTGTGTTGGAGTGTCAAATCGGTGAGCAGTTTGCTCTTGCGTCCATTGTCATGAAGCAACACCTGCCCCACTCGCATTAGAAGTTCAGAGCGAGAAAGTGTAGGCTATATAGAAATAATTACACTCAAATTGAAAAATCATTCAAGTAAATAATGAGGGTTTCTATCATCATAATGGAGGTGTAGATTCCATCTCATATTCCAGTGTTCCAACTTGTAAACAAGGCTGCATGGGATTTCTGTTAATGACTCTGCAAGTCAGTTAAGAACAAATTCTTATTTACAATGACGGCCTACACCGGCCAAACCCAGACGACACTGGGCCAATTGTGCACCGCCCTATGGGACTCCCAATCACGGCCGGTTGTGATACAGCCTGGATTCGAACCAGGGTGTCTGTAGTGACGCCTCTAGCACTGAGATGCAGTGCCTCCGAATCTAAAAGTTCCAGAGTTTCAACTGATTCATTACCATCAATGAGCACAGACAGGCGCCCTCATTTCTTTAAGGGCAAGCCAGCCAGCCTAGAAACTGCCGGGATCATCAGTAATATGGTCATCTCTTTTCTTCTGTCAGGGCAGGAAGACTGCGAGTTGTCAGCCTGTCTGTCAGCCTGTGGGCATTACAGCATGGCCTGATTCAGCCTGGTGAGGTAGGTGGATGAGGGGTTGATTCTCTTGTCCTGCCAGTGGAACCTGGTAGGAGAAATGGGGAGGACAGGCTAATTGGCTTCACATATTTGCTGTTGAATAAAATGGCCAGCTCATAAGGTTAGCTCACAATCTCATTGGATGATGGAAGACCAAGTCCCATACTACCCATACACTTAGTGTGAAGCATTTTACTCTGGCAAGTTAATGTTAGGTCATTCTAATATCCACTGTAAGAACATCAAGGTAATGTACTCCTTTAAATAGCTGTTCTTCAATTAATCCTATTTTGCAAAGGCAGTCGATTTATTGGCCTATTGATTTGTTTTGTATCCATGATGAAAAGCAGTTGGTTAATGAGCCTTTTCCCCCGATCAGGACCATTTCAGTCTACACAGTTCCCAAACTGAGAACCGGGCCAACAAAGCACCACAGCATTGAACCATTAAAGGGGCAATCTGTAGATGCTACAACCATTTTTGGACATATACATTGATATGTACCCATTGATGCTTGTAGAATATAACTTATAAATGCCACATAAGCTTAGTTCCACTGTCATACCCCATCAGAACCCAAAATATAATCTTGTTTTACACAAATGTTTGTAAACAAAGTAAATCTAAACAAACACAGAATGTAGCCTGAAAACATGGCTCAAACTATAAATTGTGATATTATGGATGGTCAGTCCAATCCATAACTCAGTTTATGAGTGGTTACATTTCTCCAGCCCCATTCTTCAGCTTTTTACCGAAACAGGGGTCACGCTTAGTAATTGTTTCAACTAGCTGATTGCCGCTTTAAGTTTATTAAGATGAGAAAGAAAAGGGTCATTTGTTTTCAATTACATTGCAGGAAATAAGCAGTGAACACCTTGAGGCTGTACAGTTGGGCTGCGTCCCAAATGGCACTCTATTCCCTACATAGTGCACTACTTTTGACCAGGGCCCATAGGGCTCTGTTAAAAAAAAAAGGTGCACTATATAGGGAATAGGGTGCCATTGGGAAGCATTCATGGAGTTTCCCTACATCCTGCTGGAAACGATCCTCCACATCTGGGGCCTTCAGAGCGAGGCACAGGGAGTATTTAAGCTTTATGAAGTTTTAATGGAACGTGCATATCAGCGTGTCATCACGAGATTATGGGAATGGGAATTTACTACTGTCCATGGATGAAAACGCCGCCGTGCAAGACAGGGATTTCCTCTTGACTATTGTTATGAACCTTTGAATCCAGTATTACAGAACTGAGATCATTACTAACAGGAGTAGGCCTAACTATATATTTAGATAAATATCTATCTTTGGATAACATTTAGATAAAAATCTAAATATACAGTATATATAGTATATAACTATATGGCTCTGGAGTAACTGAATACGTTCACTTCTTTATGCTATTACAGTTTTGTTACTACTCATCCTGGTGTTAAAGCTCATTGTTAATCTTTTATTATTATATTTTATTACTCCCCACAAAACATTTGTCTTTATGATAGTAATGCAATATTATAAAATGGGTGGTAAGAGCCCTGAATACTGATTGGCTGAAGCCATGGTATATCAGACCGTATACGACAGGTATGACAAAACCATAATTTTTACTGCTCTAATTACGTTGGTAACCAGTTTATAATAGCAATAAAGCCCGGGGGGGTTTGTGGTATATGGCCAATATACCACGGCTAAGAGCTGTATCCAGGCACTCCACGTTGCTTTGTGCGTAAGAACAGTCCTTCGCTGTGATATATTGGCCATATACCACACCTCCTCGTGCCTTTTTGCTTAAGTATAATATCTTCCCAGCACAATATATCTTGAAGGAGGATATGCTTACTGATTAGTTAAAAGCAACGTGTGGTTTGACAAGACAGTAGGGAAGGGAAAGATGGTCAACAGGCATAGTGACTGAATTCCAGATGTTTTCTCTTCCTCTTTCAAGTTCAACACTTTGGTCAGTTTGGTGGCAGGTGGCTGGCTGGCTGGTCGCATTTGAATGCTGAGCAGGTCAGGCTAGGTGCTGCTGGTTTCAGCTTTCCTAATACCATCAGCACACTACACATGGCCAAGTCACCAGAACAGACAGACAGCAGTATGAGAGAACAGGTCTGGAATCTGTCTTCAGTGGATGAGATTCCATTGAAAGTTGGGTTTCCAACAGGTTTCCCCCCTTCCTGTGGGTTTGTGGCGGGCATTGTGTGTGTGCGTTTGTGAGGGAGTGTCTGCGGGCTCACACAGACTGGGGTGGGCTGTTGGGGTTGGAACCCACTGCCACTGAAATCAAAAACCAGATCTAGGAGTATCTCATTACAAAAAAGCTGGTCTCATTTGAAGGGATGGCGCAAGGTTTGGGAGTGGAAAGAGGAGGGTGTGGGCAGGGGGGCTGGATAAATAATCAAATCCAGGGTGTCTGGGGACCCGGCCGTTTGGAAACCCTTTATGCAGCCCTCGTCTGGTCCCCGTCTGTATGGAGAGCTAGGGGGATCCCCCCCACCCCCTGCAGCGCTCCCCTCTTCTCCCCATCCTCTTTGATGTCTGCTTGCTTTTGTTCTTTACATAACTTGATCTGATTTTTAAAAAGCTAATTTGTATGCCGCTTTCAGGGCAACAGAGCTGCCACCCAGAATTTTACAGGAGAGCTGACAGCAAGGTCAACGCGATTGGCCACACAGAGAAAAAAGAGCCGGGACACAACTAAGCTAAAGCATATGATAAATGCCTTTGAATTATTGTCACTGGGGGCAAATTTAATGACAATGGCAGATTAGTCTGGGAGGATGAAATCTCTTGGCAAACGGGAGGCGGGGATGCTTCGGTGGTCGCCATTCACCATCAATTTCCTCCCTGAAAATAGACGGTACACTGGAATTACATTTGACATGACTTATTCACACTTTAGGTTCAATTTAGGTGAGCAGTAGGCCTATTGCAACTTGAATATTGAGTCAATTTTAGCAGATGTTAATTCATTTGTCTACAGATGATGTCCAACTGTTAAATGTATAATGCAATCGATAAAATGGATTTCATGCCCAAAGCACACAATGCATAATTCAGATAACCTATTGTAAGCCACTTTGTCAAACTGAAAACACAAATTAGCCTTCTCATTGGACACCTACAGGTGGTCATCCTAAAACCAGTTAGTCATTTTTCTTGCCTGCTGAACAACACTGGAGCCAGTGTAAACCTGTGGATGCAAAGGAACACTTTTCTTTGTGATGTCAGCATTTAGGGGGCCTTTGTCGCAAACAGTCTGGAGCATGCCTTTAGGGAGGGAGGGAGGGGGCTTAGAGGGTAGGGGAGGTGAGACTTTTCATCAACCTTCAGCTTTAATTACTTCCTTTAGGTGCTTTTTGACTGCCTTCAAGAGGGGTGGCGGAAGGGAGGGAGAGATATCTCTCCATGTCTCTTCTGTGGGAGCTTATTTCAGAGGTCTCTCCCCATCCTGCTCTTTTTTGTTGTTGTTGAGGAAATTGTATTTGGTAGCTCAAACAGGAAGTCCCGCTGCTGGCCATGACTGTGAACTGCTTCAACCAACCCCTCTCTGTGGCTGGACACTGTGCAACAGCTTAAAGTCATCCAGGATCCCCAAGGCAGACACTAATGGAAAACACTTCTCTTCATCCTCCTCCTCCTCTCGTCCCCACCGTCTCTCTCAGGATTATGATCTCGTCGTCGGATGGTGTCTTTGCAGTGGACGAAGCGGGGGTGCGCCTGCTGCAGCGAATCACAACGAGTGTAGAGTTGAGAAGAACAATAGCTGGGGGAAAAAACTTGTGGACAATCTAAACACACTGTCATGAAGAAAGGAGGGGGAAAACGATTGAAGGATCCAGCCATGTCAAATCCATAATTATCGAGTGACAAAAAGCAGCTGGTTAAGTTCTGAAGCTCAGCCCTGTCGCCTCGTAGCCTGCACTATCATGTCTATGTACACGGATACATAAACCAGGCCATTGAAAATAAGCTTACGTGAACATCTTTGAAGTGATGCAATTGCCAGCACTCAGCATTGCTCAGACAGACCACAATCAAACAAGATCCTCTTCTTAAATGGTGTGACAGAGTATAATGCTCTCAGATATGACTGAAACAGTTGTCAGCAAAACAAGTGAAGTGTTTGCAGGCCCCTTCTTTCCAGTTCCACACAGAGTGATAGAGACAAAATTGCTTGTGTGAAATTGTCTTTAAAAAAGTGACTAAAGGAAATACATAGTCAGTAGATGTTCTGGTTATTTAAATCGTGTTAATGCGATTAGAAGTGTATCACATTCTCGAAATACCTTGGCACCACCATCATTCCCACTGTCCAGCTGCTCCAAATGTTGTGTTAAATTGGCTGGCGTAACACGTCCGTTAGTGGCCATGGCGTAACACGTCCGTTAGTGGCCATGGTGTAACACGTCCGTTAGTGGCCATGGCGTAACACGTCCAGCACCCCTTACTTCCATTATAGTGCAGTGCTCTGGTCAAAAGCAGTGCACTACACAAAGAATAGGGTGTCATTTTGGACGAAACCCTGATTTCAGAGAGGACAACAGGAAGGAAGGTTGTTAGGGGGTGCATCTCAATAGTCTAAAGTGGTATCCCCTTTCACTTCTTTTCCTCTCATCCACACCGATTGAAATCAACATGGGTATATTGTGTGTTGCAGATAGAAATATAGGCTAATGAATAGCGCTGATGTGATTCCATATTCTACATGTCAGAATAATACAGTTATCTTAACGTTCTGTGACGTTACATACTCCTGGACAGGGCCCAGTACAACTAATCTTGGCAGCGAGATCTGAAAGGCTTTTGATTTGGCGAGCAACCATTTTGATCCATGTTTGATAGAGACAAATGCCATCCCCCTTGATGAAAGGCCTGAGCATGATACCTCCTTCCCCTCACCAAAAATGGGGAGTTTGGATGCCTTCCAAACGTTTAGGTCCAACCACCACATTGACAAACCTAAAAACCACGTGCTACACAATTCCTGTCATCTTATTGAAGAAGGGATTGACATTCTGACCCGAGACCTGTTATCATTAAACTGTGTTTGTGAACTTTTCCCCTTTTACAATTGCTCTGTCGTCTCAGCGATAGACTAGCATCCGGTCAAGGGGGTGTACTTGTAGACTACAGAAACAGGAGATGGCGTCCTGCACTAATGGGACATTCTGGCTCAGACAAGGCTACACATTTACTTTATGGTCTCCAAGAATCAAAATATAATGAATCACTGGGAATCAACACCTACTCAGAAATCATCTACACTTGGTTTAAAGGAATAGTGACATTTATATTCAGTGGCTAGTTGAAGAAAACTAGGGTTATCAAATGACCAAGTTGTCCTTGGAATTCAGTGACTAGAAGGAAACATCACAAATGCAAAACCTTGGATCACACAAAAACAGTGTCCTCAAAGAAATTACAACTGTGCATTTGGAATTGCAACTCTGCAAGGTGTCTGAGGAACCACACAGTAAATGGGTCTGATCAGGTAGAACTGACAGCAGAGACTGAGGAAAATAATGTCCACGTTCAACCCAACAAGACTGCAAATTGCTCTAATAACCTCACCCTGTACATCTTAATAGGTAAGAGATAGGAGACTGATGGAGATGACTGCTAGATGCAGAGGATAACTGGGGTATATTCAGTAGAGCAAAACACTCAGAATGTTGCACATAGGAATGCAATGTTTATGGAGCGGAACTGACTCCCTATACCTGAGGACCGATATCTGTTCTGCACAATATATTTATATCTTAATGTTCTGTAACATTTCACCCTCCTGAACAGACCCAGGAATTAAATAGCCCTTTGAAAAGGTTGGTGTTTATGTCCATTCCTAACACCCCCTTCTCACCAAATGGAGGTGTTCATATTTAAAGGATATTCCTTAAGTAGTCTTGTTTCTCTCCCAAATAAAGCAACCATACATTTTTGGGCCACATGTAACTAGCTAAGTGTTAGTGGGGTCTGCATTTGAACTGTATTACTTTATCTAAGAAAGAAAGTTAAGTATATTGATGAAATTAACAGGTAGGAAATAAGTAGCTGCATGATGTGGATGCACCAGAAGGCAGTTATAGCTTTGACTAAAGCACACGTTTGTTGGGATTTTAAAACTATGGTATACTTTCAAACCTTCCAAAAAATGAAGGATGACATTGTTATCACATATACAGTTTATATGCAAATAAAGACTACATCATGACATCCCAACCAAAACAAACATCTTTGGGCTTAGAAATTAAACTGGAGAGATTAGGACAAAATGCGAGTCAATCAACAAGACATTGCAACAACATACAAAAAAAGACACATTTAAAAATCACACCGTGCCAATAACTGCTTTCACCACAGGTTGCACATGTCCTCATCTGTACAAAATACACATTTTATTGTATGTCCTAAGAAAACACAAGAACTTAAGGCAGACATGGGTCAAGCAAAACACAACATCCTGCCTTTGTGGCCCAGTGAGTAGCTACGACCACTGGTATTCCCATTGAGGCGTCGCTCGGCAGACTAAACCAAATCAACTTTAATTCCTCAGATTAGCAAAAACGGAAAATGTCCTCCATAACAAGTTGAACAAAAACATGTTCTCTCAGTTCTATTTTTTCTCAATTCTAATGCACAACTTTGATTTGGCAACCAAGGTCCCCGTGAAATAAATAAGATTAAATGTCTTTGAGTACATGTTTTCCATCAAAATCCCAGGATTCAAAATGGTTCATTTTTAGCACAGGCCTGCTGACAATAGATTGGTCAAACACACACACACACACACACACACACACACACACACACACTTGGTTTCAACTTGTGGACAGCAAGAGCTGCGGAATACAAGCAAGAGCTTGTAAAAACGACATGCAGCACACTTCTGAAATTTGCCTAGTCATCATCCAAATCATCAATTCAAGTTTTGGTACCAAGAATGGAATATAAAATGTTGCAATTAATACAATTGTGAGTCCATGATTGGTCCCAGCTTGTACAATTGGGTACTGATAACATATTGTTTGAGAAGGTAGAATTCCTCAGAGGGACGATTGACTGATCCGTCACATGAGATAATTGAAATCTCAACATTGCTCCACCATCCTTCCAGAGCCAGAGAGATGCATATTGTGAAGTGCTTGCACAAGACTAATTCTGTTTTGCTACTATTAACACGCACACCTGAAACTCAAACTCAATAAATAAAGACTGACAAATGTGGTAAGGCAGTGTTGAACATGCATCATTCATCACAAAGAACAAAAAAATTATACACACATACATGATAATAATATGCACATTCGTTTTAAGAGCAAGATCTCTGTTTCTTTCCCTCGTTTTTTTGTTAACTGTGGAATTCTTTCAAGGCTTTCTGGGTGATATTCCTGGTCGACAGGACTCATCTCAAGGGTGATGCGACACGCCGTTCAGGTCTGTGTCGCTCGCGGGCTACCCTGGTCGTGTGGAGAGCCAGGTTCCAACGAGTAGAGTGGCGCGACCATAACCGCCAGGCACAAGGACTCAGGGCAGGGGCCGGCCGGTAGTCTTTTTTGCAACGCAGAGAAAGTTCAAGTAAAAAAACTAATAAGAGGAAGAATCCAAAGTTCTTCCCCATGGCAGATAGCTGCTCCCAGACCTCATGACGTCCCAGACGTTTCCAGGTAACTCTGGAGCTTCCGTACCGTGATTTTGTCCAGGGAACAGAGGTCAAAGTCAAAAGTTGTGTTTGTGATGTGGAAGTGTCCAGTCTCCTCGATGAGGTTCACGATCTGGGAGGCAAGAGAAGGCACAAAAAGAAAAAGCTGTCAGTTAACACTCAGACTACAGTATGTAAACCCAAATCCCAGCAAGAATGGAGAAAGTGTACACATTTCTTTATGTTGAATCTTCCACATTCAACATAAACAGACCAATTAAATTCCATGCATGTCCTCCTCTTCCTAAAACAAAAGAGGAATGTTGCTTGGATAATATAGTATGTCTAAGCAGCTGATATTAAACTGTATTCTTCTTTGTAGCTGAGCTTCTTTGTATGTGCAGTACTGTCTTAGAGAGCAGCCTAGTCATAGACAAATGTTGGACCTCACACAATACTTATTAAAAACACATTTGTGGGAAACGTCATTGAGCGGTTGGTGGGCTAGTGTCGGTTGAACTTGGAATGGGGACCCCCCCTAATTCACTCCATCCCATCTCTCACATGCAGAACCCTGTATCAGAGCGGGAGAGACCCTAATGGGAATGATGCTTTTTCCATGGCTGGTGGTTCCATGGCTTATTGGTTCTAGTTCTCCTCCGATAGGTGTGTGTGTGTGTGTGTGTGTGTGTGTGTGTGTGTGTGTGTGTGTGTGTGTGTGTGTGTATATGCATCTTTCTCGTGGTAATTATGGGCACTCGTGTGTATTTGTTGATGAAGCAACAGCAGTGTTGTAACGTAATTGGGACCCAAACCTGATCCGTTCACACTACAAAGTACTGGATGGAACACATTTCTCCTCCCTCTGAGCGCAGGCCGGATTCAGGAGTGCAGGGAGACTCCGCCCATTGTTATGACACAGCAGATAGATGCTTGCAAGTCGAGTCGCAACAACCCCCTCCCCCCGCTTGTATCCGCAGAGATGGAACCACACCAAGATTTTCAGACCTGGTTTTGGTCATGTAGGACAGCATTTTGGCTGATACTTCCATTTTCCATTTGCCATGACAGATTAATTTCTATTGGATATAAACAGTCCCCATTTTTGGTTTTCATCACAATGACAACAAAAAAAATCTCCCATGGGCAGACAGACAATCTACTTTAAAAAAGACTCCACAATGAAATAAGCCCATTTTTACATTTGTGGTTTCCCCAAACAGAGAGACCGGGGAGGAAAAATAGTGTTGGGAGGTTAGAAAGTTAATCATTCCCATGTCTCGTTTTCTGAGGACGTGGAACGCCGCTCCGAACTCTCTAAACGCTCAGAGGATTAGCGTGATTATGCCACGAGTCAGCGCGCCACTTGCTAATGTTGTTTGGGGATGAGTTTTTCCACCGATGCTCGGAGCCAAACTTTTCATTAGGAGAACGAGGAAGAGCGAGGCCACTCCTTGGCAACTGCGG
Source organism: Salvelinus sp. IW2-2015 (assembly GCF_002910315.2). NCBI lineage: Eukaryota > Metazoa > Chordata > Actinopteri > Salmoniformes > Salmonidae > Salvelinus > Salvelinus sp. IW2-2015. The sequence goes on from NC_036840.1 coordinate 30,886,075, forward strand.
CTGGGAATCGCCATTAATGCTGTCATATGATAGGCCTTGTGAACATAAACAAGAGGACGTTTGCTCTTAGGCAGAGTGGAAAAAAGGTTAACCAAATAATCTATCGTTTCCAGACACACATAGATGAAGTCCTTGACTGTAATGTGTCGAGTAACATACAGTATGAAGTTGTTTGACATACAAGCCCAAACAAAACCACCCTAGCAAGTAACATCTTCTTTGCAAACATGAACTGCAAACATGTTGTTTTAACACATGTACTACACACACAGTATTAAACCTCACCTGTTGTAGTATGTGCCTCTCTCTCAGTGTCATCAGTCGTCTGTGTAGCTCCACCAGCTCATCCAGGTAAGCCTGAGTGAGTGAGATACCAATTGAGTAGCTCCAAATGTGCAAACTCAAGCTAAAATCAAGCAAACCTTCAAGTATGTATTTGACCCAGGCCTGTTAACTAGTCACACCATCTGGGACTATGACAAAGAGAGTAAAGGTTGGATGGCCAAGGAAGAGTGTCTGTCTCCTGTCCATTTACATGAGCCTTGGTGAACATGAAGACTTCTTCAGTGTAAGATTACACCCAGCGTAACTCCACTGGTATGACCTAATCTACGTAAAACCCAACTGCAAGGAAGCTACTCACCTTGTCACAGTCAATGTTTTTATTCTTATCCTGCTTCGTTTGCTTCACCTCCAGTATCTGCGAGACATCAGGGTTGTATTCATTAGTACACAACGTAGCAAAACATTTCGCAATGGCAAACAAGTGTTTCTTTTGGACTAGTTCAAGAAGGACCATTCCAGTTTCAACCTGTTTGCTTCCGTTTTGTTCCTAAGGAATACAACCCAGATAAGGAATTACCATACGCTGGGAAAACCGCTGATTTGTTCACACAACAGTCATTATTTACATAACAGTGTGGTTGGCGTATGAGGGAAATGCTTTGTGGGAATTACGGGATGCTAATACGACAGATGTTTCCCTACGAGCAGCATTGGATAACAATAACAGCCGTGTTCACTTTCATAATGAGGAGCAAAATGGCAAACTACACATTAGAAGGTTTCCTCCCAGCAAAGTGTTTATGCTAATACAGTATTTACATAAAAAGGGGGGGGGGGGGACGTATTCGGTCAATTCCGTTGGACTAATTGTGGTTGGGAACTATTTTTGGGCTACTCTAGAATGTGAAAATATTCAATATCAGGGATACCAGTTGATTTTACTGATAACATGTAAGAAACAATCCTCTGACAGCTGCTTATCATTTCACCTGGTCTTACCTGGTTATTATTGGTCTTCAGTAAAGGCGGGGGCTCGTGTCGAGAGTGGGGAGAGGGGGCTGAGCTGTTCTCGCTCTCACTGCCGTCACTCAAGCTGACCCTGCAGACAAAGAGGATGACAAGAATTAGAATACAACTATTATTCAAAATAGAAATTAGTCTGAGGTTGTTTTTCATCTAATCGTACACACACACACAAACACACCTAGGAGCAGCACAAGGTCAGAGCAGTGTCCCTGAAACTATTTTTAGATAAAGAGCCTTGCTCAAGGGCACAACGATAGCAGGTGGTACCCGAGTTGCCAGTTCATTACAGCCCTATTGAACACGACAACGGGAGGGGCCAGAAGGGCCAAGACAATGGCCAGGCGCTAACTACCGGCGATGGCGGTGTGTCATGTGCGTGTGCACCGGTCGCTCCAGGTCAGAGTCCACGTCGTCGCCGTCCTCCGAGTCATCCTCATTGTCTTCCGACTGCAGGTCGTGGATTATCGAACGAAGGGGACCTAACACTGTGTGTGTGAGAGAGAGTCAGTGAAGAGGAGCTCACAACTTTATATACACATTTCACTGTCAACTCATCATGCTTAGTCTTGTGATTCCATCCAAGGACTGTAGTCAAGTGTGAGTATACCTGTGTGGGCTGTGCCAGGGACGGCCCCTACCTTCCTGCGGACGAACTCGGCCACTGTGTCCATGGAACAAAAACACATGCATAGAAGTGAGTGGAAGTGATTCAAAATGTAATACCCCCCTTTGTCGTGACCAATCCCCCCAAAAATGTATAGTTATTTCTGGGTGATCTGGAGAAAAGTGTATGCATAGGTTCTGGTGTTACCTTGCCGTTTGTGGCTGGCTGCAAAGCCTGAACTGGAACTGGAGCTGGAGCTGGCCGGACTGGGCTGCTCCGACTGGGGAAAAGGAGAGAGATAAGAGACCCATAAACTATTAGAGATATACTACATGGTAACACCAGCGATCGCAGAGGGAACAAAGCCCATTGTGTAGGGTGCAAACACAGTGTGCACAAAACACTAAGGGAGGACAGTGATGCTATCAGCAGCCAATGAGTCCAGTTAGGGGAGCATACAATTACCACAAAGATGTAGGGCCGTGGTAGAGAAAGAGGGAGAGAATCTGAAGTCAACTGTCTACTGTTTGCTGATGATCTGGTGCCTCTGTCACCAACAAAGGAGGGCCTATAGCAGCACCTAGATCTTCTGCACAGATTCTGTCAGACCTGAGCCCTGACAGTAAATCTCAGTAAAACCAAAATAACGGTGTTCCAAAAAAAAGGCCAGTTGCCAGGACCATGAATACAAATTACATCTAGACACCGTTGCTCTAGAGCACACATAGCTCGGCCTAAACATCAGTGACAGGTAAATTCCACAAAGCTGTGAACGATCTGAGACACAAGGCAAGAAGGGGCTTCTATGCCATCAAAAGGAACATAAAATTCAACATACCAATTAGGATCTGGCTAAAAATACTTGAATCAGTTATAGAACCCATTGCCCTTTATAGTTCGGGTCCGCTTCCCAACCAAGAATTCTGCAAAAAATATCCTCTGTGTACAGCGTAAAACACCAAATAATGCATGCAGAGCAGAATTAGGCCGATACCCGCTAATTATCAAGATCCAGAAAATCTTCCATAACAAAGCCATCACCTACAGAGAGATGAACCTGGAGAAGAGCCCCCTAAGCAAGCTGGTCCTGGGGCTCTGTTCACAAACAGACCCCACAGAGCCCCAGGACAGCAACACAATTAAACCCAACCAAATCGTGAGAAAACTATAATATTTACTTGACTCATTGTAAAGAATTAACAAAAAAAACTGAGCAAACTAGAATGCTATTTGGCCCTAAACAGAGAGTACACAGTGGCAGAATACCTGACCACTGTGACTGACCCAAACTTAAGGAAAGCTTTGACTATGTACAGACTCGGTGAGCATAGCCTTGCTATTGAGAAAGGCCGCCAAAGGCAGACCTGGCTCTCAAGAGAAGACAGGCTATGCCCACAAAATGAGGTGGAAACTGAGCTGCACTTCCTAACCTCCTGCCAAATGTATGACCATAGATAGACATTTCCCTTAGATTACACAGATCCACAAAGAATTAGAAAACAAATCCAATTTTGATAAACTCCCATATCTATTGGGTGAAATACCACAGTGTGCCATCACAGCAGCAAGATTTGTGACCTGTTGCCACAAGAAAAGGGCAACCAGTGAAGAACAAAACACCATTGTAAATACAACCTATTTTTATGTTTATTGTTTTCCCTTTTGCACTTTAACTATTTGTACATCATTACAACACTGTATACAGACAATGACATTTGAAATGTCTTTATTATTTTGGAACTTTAAGTGTAATGTTTACTGTAAATGTTTATTTCACTTTAGTTTATTATCCAATTTCACTTGCTTTGGCAATGTAAACATTTTTCCCATGCCAATAAAGCCCTTTAAATTGAATTGAAATTGAATTGACTGAGTGAGTGTCACTTCGCAACGTGAAGTGATTTGAGATAATAAAGTTAGTCCCATTATCTTCTCTCTACCTTCCATCCTGATGGGCTTAACAGTCTTTTCCCCCGTAAATCTGGGCTTGTCACACATACACAACCTAATGACGATAGATTTACAATGCTTTAAGCTGAGAACAGTATTCACACCTCACAAACACAGTTGGGCAGGAAGGCAGCCAACAAAAGGTAGACTGTGCAGCACACTCACAATAAAAAAGGGGATTCTGTTCTATTCCCACATGCAAAGGAAACACATTTCTGGGGCCAGACAAGTACACAGTCTAGAAAAATCCCAATGGAGATGCCGCATACACATCGACCCATTACGTTAATCAACAACTCAAGTTTTCTGTGTTGTCAGACCATCGTCCATCAGATTAAATGTCATCATGCTACCCGAGTTTAATACAAACCAATTCAAATATATTGATCACTGGTCTCCTCTGGGAAAGATGACTTTTGATCCCACGCCCCACAGCTTGAGAACCACTGCTACAGTTGAAGTCGGAAGGTAACATAAACGAGTTTTAATGATTCCAACCGAAGTGTATCAACCACTCCACATATTTCTTGTTAACAAACTATAGTTTTGGAAAGTCGGTTAGGACGTCTACTTTGTGCACGACACAAGTAATTATTCCAACAATTGTTTACAGACTATATCACAATTCCAGTTGGTCAGAAGTTTAAATACACTAAGTTGACTGTGCCTTTAAACAGCTTGGAAAATTCCAGATGCCGTCATAGCTTTAGAAGCTTGTGATAGGCTAATTTGAGTCAATTGGAGGTGTACCTGTGGATGTATTTCAAGGCCTACCTTCAAACTCAGTGCCTCTGCTTGACATCATGGGGAAAATCAAAATAAATCAGCCAAGACCTCAGAAAAACTATTGTAGACCTCCACAAGTCTGGTTCATCCTTGGGAGAAATTTCCAAACGCCTGAAGGTACCACGTTCATCTGTACAAACAATAGTGCGCAAGTATAAACACCACGCAGCCGTCATACCGCTCAGGAAGGAGACGCGTTCTGTCTTCTAGAGATTAATGTACTTTTGTGTGAAAAGTGCAAATCAATCCCAGAACAACAGCAAAGGACCTTGTGAAGATGCTGGAGGAAACCGGTACAAAAGTATCTATATCCACAGTAAAACGAGTCCTATATCGACATAACCTGAAAGGCCGCTCAGCAAGGAAGAAGCCACTGCACCAAAACCGCCATAAAAAAGCCAGACTACAGTTAGCAACTGCAAATGGGGAGAAAGATCGTACTTTTTGGAGTAATGTCCTCTGGTCTGATGAAACAAAAATAGAACTGTTTGGCCATAATGACCATCGTTATGTTTGGAGGAAAAAGGGGGAGGCTTGCAAGCCGAAGAACACCATCCCACCCGTGAAGCACGGGGGTGGCAGCATCATGTTGTGGGGGTGCTTTGCTGCAGGAGGGACTGGTGCACTTCACAAAATAGATGGCATTATGAGTCAGTGTGTGCGAGCAGAGGCCTACAAACCGGATTCAGTTACACCAGCTCTGTCAGGAGGAATGGGCCAAAAATTCACCCAGCTTATTGTGGGAAGCTTGTGGGAGGCTACCCGAAACGTTTGAACCAAGTTAAACAATTTAAAGGCAATGCTACCAAATACTAATTTAGTGTATATAAACTTACGACCGACTGGGAATGTGATGAAAGAAAGAAAAGCTGAAAAAAATATTCTCTACTATTATTCTGACATTTCACATTCTTAAAATAAAGTGGTGATCCTAACTGACCTAAGACAGGGAATTTTTACTAGGATTAAATGTCAGGAATTGTGAAAAAACTCAGTTTAAATGTATTTGGCTAAGGTGTATGTAAACTTCCGACTTCAACTGTATATAGATCATCATGAGAGCACACCTTGTCATATGCTGACTGACACTCATTTAGTACAGGGAGGAAGACATGTGCATAGAATACTGCACTCCAAATGTCACCAGAAGTTCACTGATTACACCAACTTCTATATCCAAGTAGTTGTACATTTTGCCCGCTATTTTAAGTCAGCGCAAAAGCTGATGGTTCCTTTCAGGAGAAAGAGAAAATAATTAACCATTAAGTTAATCCTCTTTGGAGGGTGGCCCAAAAGGACATTTGAAGGAGCCATTAAAGTTAATCTGAATTAATTTGTTTACATTCCTCTCAGATGACCCCTTGGAAAAACCAAGCCAAGGCAGCACAAAGCAGTGATTTACAGCCAGGACATGGCTAGTGCAAAATGTTTTCAGCTGATAAGGGCTCGATAGGGCCGTCATATATATATACACACACACACACACACACACACACCAGCTGCAACAAAGAAATGGTGGATTTAAAAACTGAATGGAGAGGCAAAACTATTTTCCAGAGGACACAAATGGAAGTAATTAATTGGAGGTTTTCCAGGTGTTGATCACTGCATGGCATCCTTTTCCTGTCTGGCTTGTGAGGTGTGCAGCAAGGCATCTCCATTCGAATTGTGGAAGCGTCAACAAATGTCCATAACCACACACACACACTACAACCCCCCCCCCCCCAAGCTGCAAGTAGTCAGGCTGGCGAAGTGGGGTGCACTCAAACCGAGCCCCCTTCGTGTGTCCTGTGAGTCATGCAAGAATCTTTTGATTCCTCCCCCTCCCGCTGGAGCGTTTACCAGCCTGTTTGTCTGTCTGGGTTTGTCCTTCATCACATCCAAATGCATTGGTCAGAGGCCTCTGTTGTAAATCAAGAGGCCTTTCTCTCTTGCTTTCGTTGTTCCGGCCCAAAAACTAAGACACTTGTAAAAAGAAGAAGAGAGCAACGTTCAAATCATACCTGAGAGAGAAAGAAGAGGGAGATGTCACGAGCGTTGAGCGAGAGCGCCAGAAGACAGCGGTTGAAGAGAGCGCAGAGAAGACAGCGAGAAAGGAGGAAGAGCCCAAGAGAGAGGAGAGCCACTACGGTTTGAGGAGAGCACGCGACCAGGTGAGAGCGAGCGAGACGAGGCGAGCGCGAGGGACGAGAGAAAAGAGGAGGGTGCCAGCGCTCTGCGCGCTCTCTTTCGAGCGCGCTCTCGTCTCTTCTCGAGGCGCGCTCTCAGCTCTCTTTCGAGCGCGCTCTCGCTCTCTTTCGCCTGGGCTCACCCCTCGCCTCGAGAGCTGAGGAATGAGCGCGCGAGAGGGCTTGAGAGATTAGCTCGCAGAGAGCTGAGAGAGAGCGCGCGAGAGCTGAGAGAGAGCGCGCGAGAGCTGAGAGAGAGCGCGCGAGAGCTGAGAGAGAGCGCGCGAGAGCTGAGAGAGCGCGAGCCTCCCAATAGACAGTTGGCCCCTTAGAAACTTCCACAATTCCTTCCTAGGTACAGAGCCACTCTAGGTACAGTCACAGAGCGAGGTCAAAAGGCATGGAAACTTCAATGGCCGCCAACTTAGACAACAAACATGCAGCTGGTCTATTGGTTTATGGGTCCAGGCTTCTTCAGTACGTCGTAAATCTCACCGCCACTCTGCTTTAGGGGCTTTTGTCTTGCCTTGCTCAAAGCCACCAAAGCAGCCCTCTTAAAGGACAATAAACATGACTTTAGTATTAGGTTGCTCCAATCAATCTGCCCTCTCTTCTCTTTAGAGGGTCCCAAAGTGCGAGACCGACACAAGATGAACGTCGCTGGACTCGATTCAGCAGGAGGTTGAGCAAACAAGGTAGTTTCGATGTGAATTAAGGTTCTGTGAGCTTTCAATTTGGTCGCGTAGTAGGTCAATTTAACACAAACTACTTTTAACTCGCAGACGTGTAGCACTCCACAAACACAAAACCAGCCGCAAACTACTACCGTTCCTCTGAGAAAGGATCAGGACAGCATGGAAGGTGACGTGCACACAGATTTCATATAGATGAGGGACCAGCTTGTTTACTGTTGCACAAAATTAGGCAAAAACGCTAACAAATGGACACATCCGTGATGCGGAGCCTGTGTCTCAATTACATGACAGGGAAGTTAGCCTGACCTACGAGTCCGTTCATATGATCTAGCCATGTGTACTGGAGGGGCCTTGAGGCTTTCCGCTCTTCTTACTACTCTCTCCCTCCACTTTGGTGGTTCCTTGTTTCCCCCAGGCCTACACAGCATGGCGGAAGCCCAGATCAAAAGGACGCGAGTAGGACTAGCCAGGACTGGGCCACCAGGGTCGTCACGGCAGCCCGTGGATAGGACTCCGTGGAGAGGACTGAGCACCTGGCATTTGTCGCCGCTCACCCTGCACCCACCCTACTTCCCATTTAAGACCAGTACTGTAGGGTAAATCCCCACCATCACACACACACAGCTCCTACATCCCCACCATCACACACACACACAGCTCCTACATCCCCCACCAACACAGCTCCTACATCCCCACCAACACACACACACAGCTCCTACATCCCCACCATACACACACAGCTCCTACATCCCCCACCACACAGCTCCTACATCCCCACCAACCACACACACAGCTCCTAATCCTCCACCAACACACACACAGCTCCTACATCCTCACCACACACACACACAGCTCCTACATCCCCCACCAACACACACACACAGCTCCTACATCCCCCACCAACAGCTCCTACATCCCCACCAAACACACACACAGGCTCCTACACCCCCACCAACACACACCACAGCTCCTACACATCCCACCACACACACACACACAGCTCCTACATCCCCCACCAACACCACCGTGGACAACGGTTTGGCTTTTAGGTTGCAATGCCTCTGCTGGTTCTGGCAAGGGAAATGGTTTAAGGGAGATTAGCGCCTGTGTGTGTGTGTGTGGTGTGTGTGTGTGTGGTGTGTGTGTGTGTGTGTGTGTGTGTGGTGTGTGTGTGTAATGTATTTGGAGTGGGGCCAGTGAACACGCCATGGGCATGAAAGAGAACAGTTGAAAGCAAACAGAGAAGGACAATGAGATGCTTTCTGCCATAAATGCAGAATGTTTGGCCCCTTTTTCCTCCTTTCTAAAGGCAAAAGATTAAAGAGGAACTCTTGGCTATTCATGGCGTCCTGTTCCCATTCTCCTTGGGTGTCGTAAAACCCCGCTTGCTTTTCTGCTAATAAAACAGTCCCTGCTTTGTGTTGAGTTTCTTCACGGAACACGTGAGGAGCTGGCAACCCTCTGAAAGACCTACGGATTCATTTCAAGTTTTAAATAAGCGGCATGAGTCGTGTCTGAAATCTAGGCTTGCCACCTACTTAAACTGCATACTGTGTAGTAATCATACTACATACTGTTTAGAACGTACTGTTAAGTAAAAACAAATGCAGTAAGCAACAAATATCAGCATACTAGTATCATCCTACTGAGAATGTGCAATTAATGCACAATTGCGTTGATTGCCGCCATTCATTCATTTTGGTATAGTTGATTATCAGCGGTTGTCAAACACGTCGGTATCGAAAAACTTTTCTCTTTCTCAATAGTGTGCAGCGAATTCTACTAGATGAAAAGCCGAAATGAGTATGACATCCTGGCATTTAAAAGCATACATTTTCAAAATTTCACATACTATATAAAGAAATGTGCATACCCAAAATGCCTGCAGTTTAGAATACAAGTACAGGTATTGGGACATGGCCAATGTGAAAGAGAGGGGGGGTATTTCAGATTTTTCCCCCCATCTTGACTCCATCAGCAACATGACGCTTCCAAAGGAACTAGAATGTAGTACAAAAAAAGCATGCCCAGAACTCTAATTCTTTGCGTAGAGTAGCAAATTGTCAATTTTTCACTCCAGAATGCAACAGTGACGCAACTGCATCCTGCATTTTGCAGAACATTCTAAACCTGCAAACATTGTAGTCGCTTGGCATGGGCAGCTTTTTGTGCTTTGTCAAAATGGAGCACCGGGTGAGAAATTCATGGAGATTTAGGAGGTATCCATTTATTGTTACCATCATCCAAACAAAAGCAGACCATATGCAGCTGAATACCCACCATGTTTAAGATTGCCTCCTCTCTGTTGTTCCTGCATGTGAAGCCGTAACAGTAGCAGAAAACAATGGAACAATTCATCGATCCATTAATGTCATGGATTGCTCAAAAGGTACACCTGGTTTCCAAGATATACATCTGGTTTTCACTACTCACTGATTTGAAGGAAGAGATGAAAACCATCAGACACTGGCCACGAGGAGTGGAATTACTCATCCCTGAATCAATCCTTTTTTTAAACTAAAATAATTGTAGGAGCTACAAAGTAGAGCCCAGAAGACATGAAACTATAATTCAACACTTACTTCCAATGTGGTCAAGACAGACCAGACCAACCAACAAAAACACCAAGTACAAAAATCCTTCACTCACCTCTGATTTGGTGGACATATTGTCCTCCATGTCAGAGTAGTTAGCGTCCATCAGCTCTGGGAACGGCGGCAGCGTCAACGCCTTTCTGCGCTCCCCCAGCACCTCGCGGCCGTCCACCCGCAGTTTAGCGGGCTGCACCTGGGATTTGTCCTTCAGCAGTTTCTTATCTGAGTGGTGGGACTGGGCGTGGGAGAGGGACGAGCCCCCTGAGGGTTTTAACGAAAATTCCGCAAAGTTTTTCTTGCGCTTTTTGGTCATGTGGTCCTCGCAGTCAGTGAGAGACAGTCGCTTGTTAGTCCCCGCCCCAGACCCGGCCCCGTGCAAGTAGCCCCCGTCCTGCCGGTGCTCCTTGGACATGGCCTTTGGCTCCTTGAAGCCCATCTTGGGGATGGGGGGGTTGTCACGAAGAAGAGGCTGGTTCTCTTTGGGTTTCTTGGAGAAATCTTTGGAGGCTTTGCTGGGTTCCCTGCCACAGTCTCGGAAGGCACTTTTGGTCTCTTTTGAAGGCTTGTCTTTGTGGTCCTTTGAGGGTTTGTGTAGCTTGGATGAGCTGCTACTGTTAGTAGTGGTGGTGGTGGTGGTGGTGAGGAGGGCGCCAGTTCCTTTGGAGCTGTCCTGCGGCAAAAAGCACAGGCCAAAGATTAGGTCTCAATTTATTTAGATAACTTGATGATAGGATCCTATAGATGGTCTATCAACTTTGACTCTTGATTTGCAACAACTTGCTTGAGTTCGGTTTTGCGCTACCTTTAAGTTTAGTGGATAGTTTAACATTGATAGTTAGTGAAACATCTTAAACCATTTGGATTACATATAACATTAACATAAGCTTTGTAAATAACGAAAGGTTAGTTCAGCCCTAACTAATGCTCCAAGGATTACGCACTGGCAAGAGGGAAGTTGATAAATGGAGAAATCCCACTTCAGGGTCAGTGGACACGACAGGGCAAACACCTAATTAGTCTGTTTGACACGCTGGCGATTAGCAACAACGTGGGTCAAAAAGCTTGGCTAATAGTAACTCCCGGGATCCAGAGCAGATGGTAGGGGCCGAAAACTAACTTCTTGACCTCAAGGCCTTTTGTACATACAGCGCCTTCAGAAAGTATTCACACCCCTTGACTTTTTCCACATCTTGTGTTGTTACAGCCTGAATTTAAAATGGATTCAATTAAGATGTCAATGGCCAACACACAATAACCCCACAATGTCAAATTGGAATTGTTTATACATTTTTACTAATGAATAAAAAGCTGAAATGTCTTGAGTCAATAAGTATTCAACCCCTTTGTTACGGCAAGCCTAAATAAGTTCAGGAGTAAAACTCTGCATTATTAACAAGTCACATGATAAGTTGTGTGGACTTACTGTGTGCAATAGGTGTTTAACATGATTTTTGAATGACTACCTCATCTTTGTACCCCACACATACAGATAATTGTAAGGTCCCTCAGTCAAGCAGTGAATTTCAAACCCAGAATCAACCACAAAGACCAGAGAAATTTTCCACTGCCTAATAAAAGAAGGGCACCTATTGGTAATGGATAACATTTTTTAAAGCAGACATTGAATATCCCTTTGAGCATGGTGAAGTTATTAATTACACTTTGGATGGTATATGAATACACCCAATCACTGCTAAGATACTGGCGTCCTTCCTAACTCAGTTGCCGGAGAGGAAAGAAACCACTCAGGGATTTCACCATGAGTCCAATAGTGACTTTAAAAACAGTTTAGTGGCTGTGATAAGAGAAAACTGAGGATGTATCAACAACATTCTAGTTACTCCACAATAATAACCTAATTGACAAATGTGAAGAGGAAGCCTGTGCAGAATGACAATATTTCAAAACATGCATCCTGTTTGCAATAAGGCACTAAAGTAAAACTGAAAACAATGTGGTAAAGAAATGAACTGTGTCCTAAACACAAATGGTTGTGTTTGTGGCAAAACCAGCATGGTGGTGGCTGCATCGTTTTATGCGTATGCTTGTCATCGTCAAGGTCTAAGGATTTATTTTAGCATAAAAATAAACTGAATAGAGCTAAACAGGCAAATCCTAGGAGGGAAACCTAGTTCAATCTGCTTTCCAACAGACACTGGGAGTATTGTACAATCCAGGTGTGGAATGCCTTTAGATTTACCCAGAAAGACTAACAGCTGTAAAATCGCTGCCAAAGGGGATTTTAACATGTATTGACTCGTGGATACATATGTAAATTAGATATCTGTATTTCATTTTCAATAAATGTGCAAACTTTTCTAAAAACATGGTTTTCCCTGTCATTATGTGTGTGTAGATGGGTGAGATTTTTAGATGCACTATTGTAAAGTGGTTGTTCCACTGGATATCATAAGGTGAATGCACCAACTTGTAAGTCGCTCTGGATAAGAGCGTCTGCTAAATGACTTAAATGTAAAAATGTAAAATTTTTCTTGGTATTAATTTTGAATTCAGGATGTAACAACAAAATGTGGAATAAGTCAAGGGGTATGAATACTTTCTGAAGGCACTGTACGTACCACTAAAATTAGTCTAGAGTCTAGACTGTTGACTAGATATTCCAGGGAAATGTGTAGGGATAATGAAATAAGACGTTTGCCACGTCACAGTGAGATTTATTGGGGTCAAAAATCTGAAAAAATAAAATACTCTACTGGGGACAATTTACTTGGCTTCTAGCGAGGGGGGCTTGACTACAATGCTCAAATCTATATACCCCTGACAACTAAATGAGCAAAGACAATGTAAAGTCTGGCCATAGCATATCAAAGGAATCCTAATAATCAGTGTTCATTAATTTTAGAGAAAGCCATTGTGCCACCCTGGGGCTCTTGTACTGCTGTGTCAATGAAGAGTCTATTCTAGAACAACAAGATAAAATAAAAAAAAGGGAATCCAGTTTGCTTGAGAAGAGACCTGGGAACTTGTTTTGTCCAGAATGTGGGGGAAGGGAGGGAAGACTCAACAGCTGTAAGCGCGACCTTCAACATTTGCGCGGACGGTGAAAAAAAACCTGGAGGTGGAAGCGAGTGCATTTCCTTTTCTCCAACTAAACGTGACCGGGGTCACGCCTTCTGGCCCCCAGTCAATATTTCATAGATGTCTTAAAGCCATTAAGCGCATCTAGACGGTAGGGGTGTGTTACGACCTGCCCAAACCCTTTGATTTTGTCGATCTGCTCCTGACCCCTTGACCTTTTGGACATCTAGCTGCTAACCCGCTCACACAAAACTGTTTAAGACCAGTAAAAGGTGGAGATAAAGTGATGCTCTATCAATAACKSCCCCCCCCCCCCCCCKCCTTTCCCGATACCAAAAGACTGGCACGTTAGTAGATGCTCCCAGAACATGTAAACCTATAGAGGCCATGAAAGTGAATGAACTGAGCAAAATCGAAGGTACCCCGTAATTGCACATGTCAACGGTTGCTGAATATCAAACAGCTACAGTCCTAAGAGTATCACAGGAACCCTTGCAAGTTAATACGATCTCTGTTCTAAAGAACTTTTCATGCCAAGCACCAGCAAATACAATCCATGTTACTTAAGATGGTAACATTTTAAATTGAGTATATGGATGTGTGCATTATGTACTTTACTAGTCTCCTTGTAATAATGACCTGCCACTCAGCACTATGTACAGAGAATATTACAACGCTGTACATAACAGTTCTGCTTAGATTAATAAAAAAATACTCGTTGAGCTGTTTTGGAATGATGTGCAATAACGGCGTTTCAGCAGTTTTGTTTTGCCTATAAAAATGCACTTACAGTCAAGTATAAAAAGTCAGACTGCCATAGCATTCAGTAACACTTAACAAAGCCATGTGGGGTACAAGTGAACCAGAAGGAGAGGAGACAACAGTAGGTGGGTTGCCATTGGACGTTAGTGGAAGTGTGTGTGTGACCCCTATGGTCCATCAGTAATCCATCACACAATCTGTTTGGATTGGAAACCATTTCCATGTGCACCAGGCCTTTCGTAACCCGGCCCTTGCAGGAGTGGGCTCTGACGGGCCGTGGTAAATGATACCATTTAAAGGGCCTAAAAATAACACTTAATGGAAGCAACATGCCAGTTAGACCCCATGTACAGTGGGGAGAACAAGTATTTGATACACTGCCAATTTTGCAGGTTTTCCTACTTACAAAGCATGTAGGTGTCTGTAACTTTTATCATAGGTACACTTCAACTGTGAGACGGAATCTAAATCAAAAATCCAGAAAATCACATTGTATGATTTTTAAGTAATTAATTTGCATTTTATTTCATGACATAAGTATTTGATCACCTACCAACCACTAAGAATTCCGGCTCTCACAGACCTGTTAGTTTTTCTTTAAGAAGCCCTCCTGTTCTCCACTCATTACCTGTATTAACTGCACCTGTTTGAACTCGTTACCTGTATAAAAGACACCTGTCCACACACAGACTCCAACCTCTCCACAATGACCAAGACCAGAGAGCTGTGTAAGGACATCAGGGATAAAATTGTAGACCTGCACAAGGCTGGGATGGGCTACAGGACAATAGGCAAGCAGCTTGGTGAGAAGGCAACAACCGTTGGCGCAATTATTAGAAAATGGAAGAAGTTCAAGATGACGGTCAATCACCCTCGGTCTGGGGCTCCATGCAAGATCTCACCTCGTGGGGCATCAATGATCATGAGGAAGTTGAGGATCAGCCCAGAACTACACGGCAGGACCTGGTCAATGACCTGAAGAGAGCTGGGCCACAGTCTCAAAGAAAACCATTAGTAACACACTACGCCGTCATGGATTAAAATCCTGCAGCACACGCAAGGTCCCCCTGCTCAAGCCAGCGCATGTCCAGGCCCATCTGAAGTTTGCCAATGACCATCTGGATGATCCAGAGGAGGAATGAGAGAAGGTCATGTGGTTCTATGAGACAAAAATAGAGCTTTTTGGTCTAAACTCCACTCGCCGTGTTTGGAGGAAGAAGGAGGATGAGTACAAACCCAAGAACACATCCCAACCGTGAAGCATGGGAGTGGAAACATCATTCTTTGGGGATGCGTTTCTGCAAAGGGGACAGGACAGACTGCACCGTATTGAGGGAGGATGGATGGGGCCATGTATCGCGAGATCTTGGCCAACAACCTCCTTCCCTCAGTAAGAGCATTGAAGATGGGTCGTGGCTGGGTCTTCCAGCATGACAACGACCCAACACCACCAGCCAGGGCAACTAAGGAGTGGCTCCGTAAGAAGCATCTCAAGGTCCTGGAGTGGCCTAGCCAGTCTCCAGACCTGAACCCAATAGAAAATATTTGGAGGGAGCTGAAAGTCTGTATTGCCCAGCGACAGCCCCGAAACTGAAGGATCTGGAGAAGGTCTGTATGGAGGAGTGGGCCAAAATCCCTGCTGCAGTGTGGCAAACCTGGTCAAGAACTACAGGAAACGTATGATCTCTGTAATTGCAAACAAAGGTTTATGTACCAAATATTAAGTTCTGCTTTTCTGATTGTATCAAATACTTATTGTCATGCATAAAATGCAAAATTAATTACTTAAAAATCATACAATGTGATTTTAGGTTTAGATTCCGTCTCTCACAGTTGAGGTGTACCTATGATAAAAATTACAGACCTCTACATGCTTTGTAAGTAGGAAAACCTGCAAAATCGGCAGTGTATCAAATACTTGTTCTCCCCACTGTACATGTCGTTTCTATCCATGATTCTAAAATTGGTTCTCTGAGACTGCTAGAGAACAATTGTATCACAATGAAACACTGATACGTACCAAATTTCAACAGGCTTTAAAACTAGTGACTTCTTTATACTGCCTAATGGATACATTATGGCCGTTGCTATAACCGCTATCAGTAGCATACCTTGCATAAGCCCAAGTCGAGCATCTCTTGAAAATCCACAGACTTCAAATACCCTCAACATCTTTGAACCTAGCCAACTATGCAGGGATTAAGCTGGGGGAGACTTCGAAGAAGTGGGAATTTTTGGGGAAGAGAGGGAGGACGGGGAGACCGTCTAGCCCCGGGCTGTACCTGGAGACCGCCACTGACTTTTGACCCCGGGAAGGCCTTGCTCTTCTTCGCATCAGACAATGTCAATGTCAGGGAGCTGCTGGGGAGGGTGGGCAGCTTGAGATGCTGGCCGAACAGAGATGTGGAGCCCTCCTGCATTACCATCACCTGGAAGTAAAATGGGGTCATTAAACCGATGCCTTCATCCGAAGTGACTTATAGATCATAGGTGACACCCATTTCAATATATAAAATGTAGCAGATGTGGGAATCAAACCTACAACAGAACCAACATAACGGTAAAGACAATAAAACACCACAATGAAAAAAGACATTAACAGAATTATATTGTCTTGATCAGCATGTGTAAAACTGAGTTTTGTATCTTATTGTGCGCTCAGTCTGGGAGTGAAGAGCTTTATGAATCGAAAGTACTGCATCAATTGGACAGTTTCTTATTTCCTGCTTATAATAGTGGATTCTGTGTGAAACTTAAGACCGCTTTAGTTTGGACAAAAACTTAAGCGAGGCAAACGTATTATCGTAGCGGTCTTGCCGATCCCAAGAGCAGTAAACTTAACATTCGAGCACTTAACACTGCACGTTACTCCTGGAGTCCCTCACAGACTGTCATCGCTTTGCATGGAATGACAGTGAGCACGCGAAGAAAAGACAACACAGCTGCTTCACTGTGGGTCTAAATTTGAGGGTGCGTCCGTTTGCGGTGTCACTTCAACATAGCAACCGAGGGAAGAATGAATGTTTCATGTCTTGCCTAGCAGCAAGAGGTTAACAAAGGGTTAAAGCTCCACTGAGAACACGCGGACTGTTTCTCGGAAGCTCCAGTGCCCTGCAGTTGAAATGAGCTGCTGTGAGTCAGCACCAAAACAACTTAGTAAGCATTTCCTTTCATACAACTTTCCCCACCTTCCGGTCTTTCCATTACCCTTTCTCCAATAGAAGAGGGGGACAATAGATCAAGGCACGGGGTGGGTTCCGCCTTTACAATGGCAGAGGAAACACTGGGTCAACAACATGCGGAAAGTCTCAGAAATAATAGAAGCTCATCCAACTGTGCGTATTGGATACAGGTCCCACATTTTACTGTGAGTCATGCTTAGAAGTCTATATTGCCATAGTGAGAGAGTCATAGCATTGGGGAAGCTACAATGTCAACACATTTTTATGTAAATGTTTCAATTTGAAGAGAACGCTAGTTCACATGTCTTACTTTAGAGTCTTCCAAACTTCTTTTGTTAGGATCCCGTTCCTGTGGACACACAAAAAGCATGTCAGTGTACACACAGCAATCAGCTGTATTGGAGAAGGCCTGAAAACATCCAGTGGGCTGAAGAAATGTGCCTGACAAACCAGTCTCTCAATTAAACCACATCACATTCAGTGCACATCTGTTGCCAATCGTATTCATTTCCTCTGAAAAGGCATCCAATCTACGTTAAGGTGCACGGTGTTGTGCGCACAGCCATAAAGCATTGGTGTGTTACTGGAATGAGCATGGCAGGGGGGCCTGCTAAAAATAAAAACACACCCCTGATCTTGTAAATTCCATAAGTTCCTGAAGATATTGTGCACTGAAATAATTAAGAAATCTATTCCAAAATTGACACTCCTATGTGGGCACACAAGGCTTTCTGGAGGTCACTGGGAAGAAAGAATAAACGTGTGTATAAACAAAAAAGCACTTCGTTCCAGTCAAAAAACATGACAGAGAGAGTGGTTTGCCTGCAAATGGCTGACCTGATACGTCCTTTTTCCTGCCAATGGCAGGTCTGATGTGTGACCGACATGGATGATACCTAGTTGCCAGCAAGGTCAAGGTTGTTTTTTAAAAGAGCTACTCATTGGTCTTATTCAACTTCTGAATTGTCATTTAAATCATTTACCTCTCCAGAGTGGTGTTTATCTCAACAGCCTTAAGCATGGGTGGCCATACTGAATATTCAGGGCTTTGCTCCAGCCCTGGTCCTGATGATTACCTCAATCAGGTGTTCAAGCAGGGATGGAGCAAGCCTGTATATCCAGTATGGCTACCCATGCTTAAGGCTAATAGGACAAACACCTGCTATTGAGATGTTCCTCCCCCACCCTCCAGTCTTGTCGTACCCCGCCGGCTTTGAGCAGCTTCCTGCGGAACTCCTCCGTGGGGTTGTTGAAGGTGAGCTTCTCGCAGCGCAGGTGATTGACAGGCGGGTGGCCGTCCAGGTGTAGGAACAGGTCGTAGTCGAAGCGCACTTTCTTAGGTTCTTCCTGTGAAGAAAAGTGGGACATCCGTAGGAACAAAAGAAAGGAGTGAAGTCAGTTGCGTACTAAAGTCCAAAATGGTAAACATTCATACAAAAAGGCAAAGTTGTTAACCATATGGAATTCATAAAGATTAACATCTGCACTGACCACATTAAATGTGACATTTTTCAAAAGCACAACATAGATTATTTAAAAATGACCAACGTGGGATGATCATGGTCACCAATGGTACATAAATCTGTACCAATGGTACATAAGCCGTATGTTCACAGCTTGGGATCGTTAGTAAGCAATACGCGTCAAAACCTTGTTAAATGTACCTTATTTCTGAAGTAAACTTCAATGGGCAAGATGAAGCCTGCGTATCCAGACTCCTCCACTTTATAGGGGGGATCCTTACACACTGAAACGAAGGGGAGAAAAATCTGCTTTTCACTCAACGCAGGCGTCACTTGTAAAGGTGTGACGTGTCCTATGTAACAAATGCCAGTGTGTGCATAGAGTCCCTCAAGGATATATCAAATATCTGGGGAGCCGTGTGTCCCTGTGTGCTCGCTTCTCACCGATCTTCCACTGTTTCTAATGTGTCTGTCAATAAAGCCTTGAATAGGAAAGGGAGTGATTCTCCCCTCTCCTTTAATAAAAAAGGTCATGTGAATGTGACAACAGCACCAAGTCTCAAGGTAGCAGTTCATTTCATAGCATGGCTCTAATATAATTAGGTATTTTACCATGCATATTCATCAAGGCTACCTTAAGATTACAAACAGAAAGCCCTTTGTGTGTGTGTGTGTACAAGACATTGGCACTAATGGGAATTGGAATCTGTTGCTGCCAGCCAGCAGCACTTGCTTACAACTCAACACTGCCAGTGCCAAGACACTACATGAAATGCAGCGCTCTCTCATGGGATCTCATTATAAAACATGAAGACAATTTCCGCCAATAATCTGACGCAACGTCGATACCAGAAACCCTGGGTTTATATTAGATACAAATACACATCCCAAAGACTTGGATCCATCCAGCAGCACACCACGACACACTTAGTTCCCATCAGGCTGATCAGGACAAACAACCTGCGCTTCAGGTCAGGTGACCCTCTCAGACACCCGTTTGTCATTCTCTACATCCCAGGGGGCTTTGCAGCAAGACTGCCAGCTAGTCTGCATGTGTATATGTATTTACTGATAGTAGTTTCTCTTCAATTTGCCTTTCAGCTCCATTTCAATTATTTTCGCTTTTGTTAGTCTTTACAGATTAGTATGAGTAGCATAACCATAGCCAGTACAGATTGGACATTTACTTAGTGCTTTATCAATGTACAATGGGCTCCATTGCCCATTTCATCTCATTTGGAGGGGTAAGTACACTATATTTTATTTAACTAGGCAAGTCAGTTAAGAACAAATTCTTATTTACAATATCCAGCCTACCAAAAGGCCTCCTGCGGGGACGGGGCTGGGATATTTAAAAAATAATAATATAGGACAACACACACATCACGACGAGACAACACTACATAAAGAGAGACCTAAGACAACATATCAAGGTAGCAACACAGCATGGTAGCAGCACAAAACGTCGTACAAACATTATTGGGCACAGACAACAGCAAAGGGCAAGAAGGTCGAGATAACGATAAATCCCGCGAAGCAGCCACGACTGTCAGTAAGAGTGTCCATGATTGAGTCTTTGAATGAAGAGATTGAGATCAAACTGATCAAACTGAGTGTTTGTTGCAGCTCGTTCCAGTCGCTAGCTGCAGCGAACTGAAAAGACGAGCAACCCAGGGATGTGTGTGCTTTGGGGACCTTTAACAGAATGTGACTGGCAGAACGGGTGTTGTATGTGGAGGATGAGAGCTGCAGTAGATGTCTCAGATAGGGGGGAGTGAGGCCTAAGAGGGTTTTATAAATAATCATCAACCAGTGGGTCTTGCGACAGGTAGACAGAGATGACCAGCGTACAGAAGAGTATAGAGTGTAGTGATGTGTCCTATAAGGAGCATTGGTGGCAAATCTGATTGCCGAATGGTAAAGAACATCTAACCGCTCGAGAGCACCCTTACCTGCTAATCTATAAATTACGTTTCCGTAATCTAGCATGGGTAGGATGGTCATCTGAATCAGGTTTAGTTTGGCAGCTGGGGTGGAAGAGGAGCGATTACAATAGAGAAAACCAAGTCTAGATTTAACTTCAGCCTGCAGCTTTGATATGTGCTGAGAGAAGGACAGTGTACCGTCTAGCCATACTCTCAAGTACTTGTATGAGGTGACTACCTCAAGCTCTAAACCCTCAGGAGGTAGTAAATCACACCTGTGGGGAGAGGGGCATTCTTCTTACCAAACCACATGACCTTTGTTTTGGAGGTGTTCAGAACAAGGTTAAGGGCAGAGAAAGCTTGTTGGACACTAGGAAAGATTTGTTGTAGAGCGTTTAATAATCCGGGGAGGGGCCAGCTAAGTATAAGACTATCTGCATATAAATGGATTCCTATTGCCTGAGCAATGTTGTTGAAGTAAACTGACAAGAGTGTGGGGCCTAGGATCAAACCTTGGGGTACGCCCTTGGTGACAGGCGGTGGCTGAGACAGCAGATGTGCAGTGTATAAAGTCAGAACTCTTTGAGAGCGGTAGTTATCAAACCAGGCCAAAGACCCCTCAGAGACATCAATACTCCTTAGCCGGCCCACAAGAATGGAATGGTCTACCGTCTCAAAAGCTTTGGCCAAGTCAATAAAAATAGCAGCACAACATTGCTTAGAATCAAGGGCAATGGTGACATCATTGAGGACCATTAAGGTTGCTGTGACATCCATAACCTGAGCGGAAACCAGATTGCATACCAGAGAGAATACCATTAGACATCAAGAAAACCAGTCAGTTGATTATTTTTCCAACTAGTTTGATAAAAAAGGGCAAAAATAAAAAATAAGCCTATAACAGTTAGGATCAACTTGATCTCCCCTTTAAAAATAAAGGATGAACCGTGGCTGCCTTCCAAGCAATGGAAACCTCCCCAGAAAGGAGAGACAGGTTAAAAACGGTCAGAGATCGGCTTGGTGATGATACGGGCAGCAACCTTAAGAACCTAAACCCAGATGTTTTTTGGGGGTCAAGTTTAAGGTGCTAAAGGAGCTCCTCGGACTAGTGACCACCTGCAAGGAGAAACTTTGTAGCGGGGCAGGGGGAAAAGAGGAGAATCGGGGCTAGTTGCATTAGAAGGGGTGGGAGATGAAGAAATGTTGGACAGGCAAGGCTGTGTCAAATAGGAATCCTGACTTAATGAAGTTGTGATTAAAGAGCTCAGCCATGTGCTTATTGTAAGTAACAATCACATCATCAACATTAAGGGACATGGGCAGCTGTGAGGAGGGTTTATTCTCCAGGTCTTTAACTGTTTTCCAGAACTTCTTGGGGTTAGACCCACAGAAAGAAAACTGCTCCTAAAAGTAACTAACTTTGGCCCTCCGGATAGCCTGAGTGCACTTATTTCTCATTTGCCTGAACGAGAGCCAGTCAGTATGCGCATGCTGAGCGTTTCGCCAAATGCAATTCTTCAGGTGGAGTAACTCTGCAAGATCACAGTCGAACCAGGGGCTGAACCTGTTTTTAATTCTCATTTTCTTTATGGGGGCATGTTTGTTAACAATACCACTGAAAATATCAAAAAAGAAGTTCCAGGGGTCTTCGTCAGAGCTTCGTCAAGCTGATTCTATACCATTTTACAGAGGCCAGTTCATGAAGGAAGGCTTGCTCATTAAAGTTTTTTAGCAAGCGTCTATGACAAAATCAGGACAGGTCGTTTCACTGAGCCATTACGAACACAGGCTGTAAAACAGTGATCACTAAGGTCATTACAGGAAACAGACTATTACCCATCAGGATTATTTCTAAGGATAACGTTGAGGAGAGTAGTCTTTTCTGGGTGGTTGGAGTCATACCTTGTGGGATTGGTAATAATCTGAGAAATATTTAGGGTGTCCCATTGCTATAGGACTTGGTCAGGTGGTTTAATTAGTGTAGTGTTAGCTGGCTACATAGTTGTCTTTGCTATCTTTGTATCTAAGATAATTGTGTAGCTTAGAGTTGGTTTGAGTAATTATTCGGTTAACTAGCCAGCTATTTTCGTCCACCGCCCTGCGCTGCCGTCTCCTACCTAGTCAACACTGCTAGCTAACACTCCCTAGTTAGCCACAACTTCTACCGAATAGCAGCACTGTAGAAACTCACACTACAACTTACATTACAACGGAACGACTTGATTAGCTTAGTGTTAGCTAGCTACATAGTTGTCTTTGCTGTCCTTGTATCCAGATAATTGTGTAGTTTTTGAGAAATTGTCGAGGTTACCTAGCCAGCTACACGTTCAAACAAAGTCAACAACGCAGCCACTGCTAGCCAGCCTACTTCACCGCCAGCAGTACTATATCATTTTAGTCAATAAGATTTTATTTTATTTTTGCAACGTAAACTTAACTTCCTGAACACAGTGTAGTCCACTTGTCATTCTATCTCCTTTGCATTAGCGTAGCTCTTCTGTAGCCTGTCAACTATGTGTCTGTCTATCCCTCTTCTCTCCTCTCTGCACAGACCATACAACGCTTCACACGCGTGGCCGCCGCCATTCTAACCTGGTGGTTCCAGCGCGCACGACCCACGTGGAGTTCCAGGTCTCCGGCAGCCTCTGGAACTGCCGATCTGCAGCCAACAAGGCAGAGTTCATCTCAGCCTATGCGTCCCTCCAGTCCCTCGACTTTGGCACTGACGGAAACATGGATTACCACTGACAACACTGCTACTCTACTGCTCTCGCCTCGTCTGCCCACGTGTTCTCGCACACCCCCGAGAGCTTCTGGTCAGCGGGGCGGTGGCACTGGATCCTCATCTCTCCCAAGTGGACATTCTCTCTTTCTCCCCTGACCCATCTGTCTATCGCCTCCTTTGAATTCCATGCTGTCACAGTTACCAGCCCTTTCAAGCTTAACATCCTTATCATTTATCGCCCTCAGGTTCCCTTGGAGAGTTCATCAATGAGCTTGACGCCCTGATAAGCTCCTTTCCTGAGGATGGCTCACCTCTCACAGTCCTGGGTGACTTTAACCTCCCCACGTCTACCTTTGACTCATTCCTCTCTGCCTCCTTCTTTCCACTCTCTCCTCTTTTGACCTCACCCTCTCACCTTCCCCCCCTACTCACAAGGCAGGCAATACGCTTGACCTCATCTTTACTAGATGCTGTTCTTCCACTAATCTCACTGCAACTCCCTCCAAGTCTCCGACCACTACCTTGTATCCTTTCCCTCTCGCTCTCATCTAACACTTCCCACACTGCCCCTACTCGGATGGTATCGCGCCGTCCCACCCTTCGCTCTCTCCCCCGCTACTCTCTCCTCTTCCATCCTATCATCTCTTCCCTCTGCTCAAACCTTCTCCAACCTATCTCTTGATTCTGCCTCCTCAACCCTCCTCTCCTCCCTTTCTGCATCCTTTGACTCTCTATGTCCCCTATCCTCCAGGCCGGCTCGGCTCCCCTCCTGCTCCGTGGCTCGACGACTCACTGCGAGCTCACAGAACAGGGCTCCGTGCAGCCGAGCGGAAATGGAGGAAAACACGCCTCCCTGCGGACCTGGCATCCTTTCACTCCCTCCTCTCTACTTTCTCCTCTTCTGTCTCTGCTGCTAAAGCCACTTTCTACCACTCTAAATTCCAAGCATCTGCCTCTAACCCTAGGAAGCTCTTTGCCACCTTCTCCTCCCTCCTGAATCCTCCTCCCCCTCCTCCCCCTCCTCCTCTCTGCAGATGACTTCGTCAACCATTTTGAAAAGAAGGTCGACGACATCCGATCCTCGTTTGCTAAGTCAAACGACACCGCTGGTTCTGCTCACTGCCCTACCCTGTGCTTTGACCTCTTTCTCCCCTCTCTCTCCAGATGAAATCTCGCGTCTTGTGGACGGCCGGCCGCCCAACAACCTGCCCGCTTGACCCTATCCCCTCCTCTCTTCTCCAGACCATTTCCGGAGACCTTCTCCCTTACCTCACCTCGCTCATCCAACTCATCCTTGACCGCTGGCTACGTCCCTTCCGTCTTCAAGAGAGCGAGAGTTGCACCCTTCTGAAAAACCTACACTCGATCCCTCCGATGTCAACAACTACAGACCAGTATCCCTTCTTTCTTTTCTCTCCAAAACTCTTGAACGTGCCGTCCTTGGCCAGCTCTCCTGCTATCTCTCTCAGAATGACCTTCTTGATCCAAATCAGTCAGGTTTCAAGACTAGTCATTCAACTGAGACTGCTCTTCTCTGTGTCACGGAGGCGCTCCGCACTGCTAAAGCTAACTCTCTCTCCTCTGCTCTCATCCTTCTAGACCTATCGGCTGCCTTCGATACTGTGAACCATCAGATCCTCCTCTCCACCCTCTCCGAGCTGGGCATCTCCGGCGCGGCCCACGCTTGGATTGCGTCCTACCTGACAGGTCGCTCCTACCAGGTGGCGTGGCGAGAATCTGTCTCCGCACCACGTGCTCTCACCACTGGTGTCCCCAGGGTCTGTTCTAGGCCCTCTCCTATTCTCGCTATACACCAAGTCACTTGGCTCTGTCATATCCTCACATGGCCTCTCCTATCATTGCTATGCAGACGACACACAATTAATCTTCTCCTTTCCCCCCTCTGATAACCAGGTGGCGAATCGCATCTCTGCATGTCTGGCAGACATATAGTGTGGATGACGGATCACCACCTCAAGCTGAACCTCGGCAAGACGGAGCTGCTCTTCCTCCGGGGAAGGACTGCCCGTTCCATGATCTCGCCACACCGGTTGACAACTCCATTGTGTCCTCCTCCCAGAGCGCTAAGAACCTTGGCGTGATCCTGGACAACACCCTGACGTTCTCAACTCACATCAAGGCGGTGACCGGTTCCTGTAGGTTATGCTCTACAACATTCGCAGAGTAGACCTGCCTCACCACACGGAAGCGACGAGGTCCTAATCCAGGCACTTGTCATCTCCCGTCTGGATTATTGCAACTCGCTGTTGGCTGGGCTCCCTGCCTGTGCCATTAAAACCTCAACACTCATCCGAGAACGCCGCAGCCCGTCTGGTGTTCAACCTTCCCAAGTTCTCTCACGTCACCCCGCCCCCGCTCCTCCCACTGGCTTCCAGTTGAAGCTCGCATCCGCTACAAGACCATGGTGCTTGCCTACGGAGCTGTGAGGGGACCGGCACCCGTACCTTCAGGCTCTGATCAGGCCCTACACCCAAACAAGGGCACTGCGTTCATCCACCTCTGGCCTGCTCGCCTCCCTACCTCTGAGGAAGTACAGTTCCCGCTCAGCCCAGTCAAAACTGTTCGCTGCTCTGGCACCCCAATGGTGGAACAACTCCCTCACGACGCCAGGTCAGCGGAGTCAATCACCACCTTCCGAGCACTGAAACCCCACCTCTTTAAGGAATACCTAGGATAAAGTAATCCTCCTAACCCCACCCCTCCCCCTTAAAAGAGTTAGATGCACTATTGTAAAGTGGTTGTTCCACTGGATTTCATAAGGTGAATGCACCAATTTGTAAGTCGCTCTGGATAAGAGCGTCTGCTAAATGACTTAAATGTAAATGTAATGTAAATGTTTAAGAATGTCTCAGTTTAGATCACCTAGCAGGACAAATTCAGAGTTAGTGTAAGGGGCCAGGAGAGGGCTTAGGGCAGGTAGGATACAGGTCGGTGCTGATGAAGGACGATAGCACCCAGCAACAGTCAACAAAGAGCTATTTGAAAGTTTAATGCTTAAAACCAGCAAATCAAATTGTTTGGGGACAGACTTGGAGACAACCGAGCACTGAAGTTTATCCTTGGTAAAGATTGCCACTCTCCCACCTTTGGAAGATCTGTCTTGCCGAAAAAGGTTATAACCAGAAAGGGTTAACATCAGTATTCAAACCGCTCTTCCTTAACCACGTCTCAGAAATGACTACACATTTGGATTGGAGCTGTGAACACACACTTTAATTTGATCCATTCTAGGTAATAAGCTTCTAGTGTTAACATGCAGAAAACCCAGGCTTTTACGAGAGCAGAAATCAGTGAAGCAGATATCAGAGCACAAATCAGAATTGGGGCTAGCAACAGTAGATGGGCCAGGGTAAACATGCACATTTCCAGATATCATCAGCAGTAATACAATCAAGGCACAGCAGAGGACAAGGAGAGCTCTGCAGTGTTGATTTATTACATTTGAATGTGCATTAGATGGCAACAAGATCATATTGTACAGCAATTTCATCAGGTAACATGAATACAAAACCAGCGAGAGGTGGTTAGATTAGGATGGGAGGCCAAAAGTCTGTGTAACCAATAGAGAGTCAGAGTCCTGAGTGTGGGAACAAAGTCTGTCCCACGGTTGGGTAAACAAGAAAGTTCATAGTCAGCAAAGCATGCAGGAGTCATGAGGCAAATAGCAAAATGCACAAGAAAAATATATACAGTGGTTCCTCCTTTAAAAAAAGTCACGTCATACTGCGGCACACCATGCGTGCTACTGCAGCATTCTGTGGCGCGTCATTTAATTCTCAGCTATTTCTGTAAGTTATTGCTAGTTTGACCACCAGAGGGCATCTTTGAGAACCATTTGATGGTATTTCGTATTGTCATTACCAGAGAATTTCAAACCTTTTTTGTAATAACATAGTATACGGGATTGATTAAGAAATTTGGCTTAATTAATTTGATTAATATTATAGCGTTTCAAATCGGTGACGTCACTTGTTCTGAGACCTTGAAGTAGTTGTTCCCCTTGCTCTGCAAGGGCCGTGGCTTTTGGGGAGCGATGGGTAACGATGCTTCGAAGGTGGCTGTTGTCTATATGTGCAGAGGGTCCCTGGTTCGAGCCCAGGTAGGGGCGAGGAGGAACGGAAGCAAAACTGTTACACGGGCACCATTTTAAATCAAGAGAGTCTCCTCTTTGTAATTATGTAAGTCTGGGCAGCGACCTTATTTGTCATCGATCGCGAAACCATAAAGTCAGAAGTTTTGCATTTTTCCCCTACTTTTTTATTATGCAGACATAATTACAGCTGACACCAGAGGTGCGGATGTTTACTTTCTACACAAGTTGTTTTTTCCCCCCAGTTTCGTCCGATGAACAGATTGTGGTAAAATAAAAAGGGATACATTTTTAATGGAATTCTAAGCATCACTCCAGTCAAAACAGGCTATGCGAACGTTTGATTCCATTAATTTGCTATGGGCTCGCGCTGGTGTTCAGCACTATAGATAGCCAGAGCGAATTTACAAAAGCACCCGAATGTCCATTGAGAAAGCACAACGACTATACCATTTAGCTAAGCTAAGAATGACAAGAATAATCAAGTCAATAAACATTGGATAGTTAGATAACTATAGGCTAATATACTGGCAAGTTTGATGTATAACTGCTAACGTTAGGTAGCATACATAGCATATAATTACAACAGTATATACACACACACACACACACACACCGGTATGTGGTTCGTAAGGACAGCGTAGCTAACAAATTGTCAGCCAACATAACGTGTAAGGTAACTTATCTGAAAAGTCATTACTTTATTACATTGAGTAAGTAGCAAGCTACCCTTGGTCGTTTGGGCAAATCTGGTCTGTGATAGGAGGGGGGGGTTTTCACACCTAGCTCGGCTATTAGACTATTCTTTAGTAAAGGTTGAATAGTCTAAAGTTCAGCTATTAGCCCCTCCTCCCCAACTTGCAACAAATCTCATTACTTTCCCTCTTCCACGCGGCATTATTCTGCTGCTGACTGGCTCGCTTGTGGGCATGCTGGCAGAATATGGCAGCATCTTCGGTTGTGCGTCAAGAATTCTGCATAAGGTAGCACGTTTGTATGAAGGTGTGGTTATTCACAGGCAAATTGTTATATGCTATGGAGGTACATGTGTCTTTTTGTCGAGAGCAAAAACGTTTTTATTATTTTCAATCAAAAATAATTGTTCTGAAAGCAACTTTTTTCCGACAAAGGAAGTCATAGCAGACGCCTAGGAAGAAGGACTCTGGTAAGCAGCACTGGGCTGTACTGACGTATCCTGAAAATGACATCTGCTGCTTTAGATTGAACGGTCATCTCTCAGTTATTGTTTTCATATCTATAATTTAAAAAAAGCTGTTTTCTTTACTTTCAGAGAGCAAGCTGACCAAGGGGTCGAACATGTAGATATTGCCAGATGTTCACTGTCCGAAGAACATGCCGTGGAAGCTTTATTGCTGGCAAAAGTGTCTAGAACCAGAGGTAACTGTTCTGTGTTCTTTTTCTCCATCTCTGCCTGTCTTGTTGTACATGGAACCTGTCTCACATGCATTAAACAACCCTTAAGATGTCAGCTGCTAATTTTCACCACATAAACACAGCCATTTTCACTGGACTATCTGTTGCTGCCAAGTCATGATTTCCCTGGGGGTTAGCCTTGCAATAACCAAGTGGTGAGACACATAGCCCTCTATATTTAAATGTTTCAGGTACACTCCGATAGGTGTCGGCGTCACATACAGTATCTTCTATTGACATTATCTTCTATTGTTTGTCCTCATGTGTCTGTTTTTCAGCATAAAGTACTCTGTAACCACTTAGTGTGGACACCAGGTGAGACCACACACACATAGTCTCTCTTCTTCACTTCATCCCTCTCCCCCCTAAATCCTCTAGGTTTTATCAGCTGTTTTGGTGAACCCCTCCCGCATCTGAACTGGCTGACAGAGGGCACAGCATGATCATAGGTGAGATGTCACTTGGTCGGGTCAACAGGAAGTATTATTGAAGAGATGCTTTACATAGAAATACAGACAGAGATGTGGTAGTCCCAGAGTTAATGATTCAAGGTCAGTTTTGCATTTCACCTCCTGATTTAAGATGACTGACCGTGTTACAATAAAAAAAAAACAAGGCTTAAATCATGCTCTCTCGTCTGCAGGTATGTTTTGATGTGAGAGAGGAAGCCAGTCCCGTCATCGCCACCTCACCCGCTCTTAAGATAACCAGCCTTGGGCCCCCAGTTGGCCCGAAGGTTAGGAGACACCGCAATTGTGATGAACTGAGAGAATATTAGGGTAGCACTAATTCATAAACCATATGCTGTCTGCCGCTGTTCTTACCTCTTTCCCTTTCTGTCTTCTACCCCTCTCTCCCCACCTCGTCTTTGTTCCTCGTTTTATAATGTACACCATATGTGCATTGAAGTACAGATTGAACTTGTATTTATAATATTACAATTATCAGAATTCTAATGCATTTATGTATTTATAACACCTGGATAATGAACCTGGATAATGATATAGGACTTCAATAAAGCGTTTCACATTGTCCACTGGTTGAAATGAAGTATCTCATTGAAATACTATCCTGTGTCCTCAGATTAATGCAGATGAAGAGAGTTTGATATGCATTGTTTTTCTCTCTGTATATATGAATTACAAATCAATTATGTTTCTAGTCTATTGCATAGTTACAATGTGTAATCATTGATGTCCCAGGAGCGATAAACACTGTTGAAGTGTATAATTGTAATACATACATGCAGACACAGCATCATTCAAATAATGGAGTTTGATATGACTGAAAAAGAATGTCTCAGATTCATACCTGAACCGCACCTTTATTTGCCAAGGAAGAGTACATGATCAGTGAACATATTCAATGTACAGGCTACAATGTTGGAATCTCACAAGTGGTAATAACTACAGTACATGTGTATATAGGACTTGCATCCTTGGCACAATAAAGTTATTATATTCTACTCTGTCCATAGGCTTCATTAATGCCATTCAGACTTGAAGTTGATACAACTATGATAGCTGAGGTTCATAGATTGGTATGAATATTAGTTTTAGGGTCCATACACAGACCGGCTATATACTGTAGTAAGCTACACATTCATAGGCATACAGTTATTTTTATCCTCCACTACACAATAAGCAAGTAAATAGTTAGCTAGCTATGTTACTTCAGCTGCATTGCAAGGCAAGCTTACACAACTGTACATTCAATTTTCAGTAAATACTTTAGCTCGCTAGATTCTTTACATTCACTGTTTCACAAGACGACAGCCTGGTTTGTGCTTCTCTGGAGTCCCTAAAACATTAAACATTAAACACAAATTACAAATCCATTCTCCTAACACTAGCTAATGTTAGCTAGTCAGATAACTTGCTAAATAGCGATTTTTGTAAATTAACTTTGACAAAAAAATATGTACAAACGTTTGTCTCTATATTTAACATATACTGTACCTCTCAATTGTAAATGTTTTGCTTGACTCGTTATAACAACTTACATCTGGTTCCACCGTAATGTTTTGTCAGCCATCTTTGTTGAAGAACGCCAAAAGGCAAGGGTGGCTCGTGTCAAAATTTGTCATTGGAACCACTCGATATGATTGGTCATATAAAAACCTTGGGACCCAAATGCATAATGAGTGCTCTAACTCTCCCCTGTGGTGGTCTGGAGCAATGAAGCCGTGATGATGGGTACCTCTAAGTCCAAGCTCGCAACTTTTAAAAGGAGGAACCACTGTTTTTTATATATATATTTATATATATTGGGCTTGCCATTGTCAGTTCAGTCAAACTGTCAAGGTCAGACAATAGTCTACTAAAGGCAGTAAAATGGCAGGGCACAGCATGAAATGGACAACCAACAAGGAAAAACCAAAACAGGGGTTTTAAAAATGACTGGATTCTCCACCAGTGTTTGCCAACCATTCAAATGTGCCAAATCCCATAGAAAACCAGACAAAATGTAAATATAAAAACATTGTCAGAATGGCAAAAACAGCACTCGTCCCCTAAAGAGTCTTGGCTGGAAGTAGCCTAGAAACAGAAAGCTAAGGAGCCAAACTGCAGTGACAGACAGGAAGCCAGTTGCTCACATTACACCAGCTCCGAATGACTGACTGCTCGGATGGCTAGACAGAGGTCGACCTCACCGCTGGGGTACGGGGGTCGACCTCACCGCTGGGGTACGTGCTACCCCATAACCAAATAAAAACGACGCAAATATTGTCGGTTATGATTAATTGCGCAGTCAGGTCAGATTCAATTACATGCGGCTAAAAGATTCCATTCCCAGTAACCAACTGGCCTTATTTATGTAGAACCTGGGTTGACAAGATGAGCTACACCACCCAGAAACAGTGTAGGATAGTCTTGAGCAATTTTCTTCTTTTAGCCTCCAGCTCCTTTTCCTGTGTGGGTGTGAAGCAAGTGAAGAAGCAGGTGTGTGGACCTGTGAGACCGTCTGGAGGGTGGTTCCTCGGAGGGTTAGCTAGCGTCAAACACCTGGTCTACCTCCCACAGGGTCTCCCTCATTGCCGAGGCAGAATCTCCCCAATCATTTAACACAGCAAAGCTCAACAATCCATCCACCTGTCTTGAAATCCCCTACAGCCATTGGATGCTGTAATTTACATTTTATGGATCAATCAACCAATGAACAGCCTGCCTATTGTATTGCAGCAGTTGGGGTTTCCAACATGTCGAATCAAACCACTCACTCTATAGGCTTTGTTAAATCACCACAACCAATGTTTTGAAACTATTTCATCAACTAACTTATCATCCACTAAAAAAGTATTACAGCTCAAACACACAACGACAACGAACCGCTAAAAGCAGCAGGTGGCCGTCCTATCGCTTGATGTACTTGGCCTTCCGTTATGGTGTACTTGCTCTCGAAACCTAAATCAGTAGACATCAGTATTTCAATGCAGGATCCCGGTTGCATGGTAAGTCTCATGTGGCAACTAAACTGGACAGCAACCTGTGCAATGTAGATCTCCATTATAAGCAGTGTGCTCCTACAACAAGTGACCCTAGAAGGAACTCATCAATTTGATGAGAAAGCCAATACATTGATCTACCAAGCCAATACATTGGCTATCATACCCTCTCTGTGTGCGTCACATCAGACAAGAAAGGGTGGGGGAGTTGGCTTTGCGGTACCATCTTGGCTACGTTTCCCTAGTCAAAGTTGAAAAGGTCACTGTACATGCAAAGGAGCGACTGGAAGAGCGAGGTGCACAATACACTCATTGACCTGTAACAGGAACTTTGCCAACGATTACAGCAAAGTTTTGGAAGGGAGAGCCTTTTTATTGAGCAAGCCCGAGGCACTCACTTTTTCCCTCCGCAGATCAAGCCGAGATGCCAATCATAGAACAATGCATTTGTCCTTTCCCCAGAGACTGAGTTGTAATGAGCCAGAGTTGGATGACAGAACTGAACTGTAAAAGAAAAAGGTTGGAAAAATAAAATCGTCAAGAAAACGTCTTGCGTCTACTTCACCAACAGCTCCTTCCTCCCACGAAATCTTTGATTTCCCTCTAAACCCCTGCCCTCCATTATTTTTTTAAACCTTTATTTAGCTAGGCAAGTCAGTTAAGAACAAATTCGTATTTTCAATGACGGCCTAAAAAGAGTGCCTTGTTCAGGGGCAGAACAACAGATTTGTACCTTGTCAGCTGGGGGATTCGAACTTGCAACCTTTTGGTTACTAGCCCAATGCTCTAACCACTAGGCTATTTGCAGCCCTTTACCTTGAATGGTGAGCGTTTATTAACTTAACGTGCCCTTACTGTATTGTACTTGGGATTAGAACCATCAATCAATTGAGTTCTAACAGATGCACTTAACATCTTTTAAGATAACTATTAGAATACAGTTTATCCACTTAAACTATGCAAGACTTTACCCTAAGGCGCTTTCAAGAGAAAATATATTTTAAAAATCTGTCAAGTCGATCGGTCAAAGCGGCTGAATAATACACTGTCAAAGACATGCTGTCAAACTCCATATGGTACATAATACGGTAAAGGAGAGCTTCTAGCTCAGACAGGGCCTCTGTCTGCCTAAGGAACAATAAAAAAAGAGAGTAGCCTCCATTGGTGGAACAGGTACATGCTGGTAAAATTCCATTTCAAGCTTTATTCAACAATGATAAAGCTAACAGTTTAAAAACTCAAGTCGTTTTAAAGCTAGTCTTCAGTATGACCCTTTCAATTCGACGACATTTGGTCCGTGACTCAGCTGAAACACTGCATTATCCATGACTCAGCAGCCTTTAAACAAACATAATAGGTGCACTAATTGTGTGATGCATCGTTTAATTAGAACATCTAGATTCTAGTTTCTGAAAAAGGCCATCAAGCGACAGTGAACGATGTCCATTTTTTTATTGAAAGACCCAGCTGCGAGGTCTTGAATGACAGACCATGCTGTACTTATTTGGATCGCCATTGGCAGCAGCTACTCTTCCTGGGGTCCAAACAAGATTTAAACAATCACTACACATTTACAATACAAAGTGTATAATACCACAATATTACATTGCAATGTATGTATGCAGAAAGGTCAAGCGTCTTCCCAACTGGAAGGGATAGCACAGAAAATGTGTTTTAGATGCCTCCAAGTCAACTTTAAGGTTGTCATTCCTATGGGTCTTTTTGAACTTGCCACAAGAAACAATACTTACAACAAGTGTTGACAAAAGCTTTGTTTCACGTGGCTACAAGTTATACTTTGCTCAAAGGGTCCAAATGGTCATATGCCAAATGGTGAACTCCCACTACAGAGACAAATGAAGTTGTGAAAAGGAACACCGCTTATCTCCTGAAAACAAACTTCAGTGGCGGAACAGCGATTCGGCTTCCATCGAGACGATTTAGTAGTGGTGTGAGTTGCTCAACCTATGGAGAGTAATGATTAGACGCGCCGCAGGGGTGAGACCTCAATCCGCTAATGAACATCCTCCCTCCAACACAGGGGTCATGGTGCCCCACACAGGGTCCAGTGGGGCCCCCCCGAGGAGTGGTCACCTGCTCCTCTTTGGACTAATCGAGTTAGCAAGGGACTCAATACGCAGGGGGCCATACGCTAAGCGCTTAGGATCAGCACACACTGCAAAAAAGGTGTCATCCAGGATATCCCCTCATCAAGCAAGGGCCACGGGGTCAAACATCAGAAGGTGGAAGGTTATGGCCTTAAAAGGAGTTGACTGAAGAGTGCAGACAGAATTGGGGGGGGGGGGGCGGTGTCAGGCCTTCAAATCTGCTCATTCATTTTCATTTGGCCGAACTGCGGCCAACCTGTAATAACAAGCCATTTACAAAATCGGTTTGCCAATAATTGGTCCCAGGCATGGACTACTTAATTACCACAGCCCCAATGCTCTCCTCTCCCCGTTCGCTCCAGCCTTCTTTCTTCTGCACTATTGACCTATATGACTGGCTGCACTGCAGACTGCTGTACAAGCCCACGAGCAGCCAAAGACTGATTACAGGAAAATCTAAGCATTTTCAACCTATTTGTCTGTCCAATCAAAAAAGGGGAGGAAAGTAGAATTTCACTATTGTGATCTGAAAAGAATAGGCATTAACATTCATCTAGGACTATATCTATCATCATCATCTATGCTTGGATCAAACACCAGTGTAATTCCTCAAGCAGGCGGCTACACAAATATCTGACAGTCATCAGCATGCCAACTCTTGTCAAGTTTACCTTCTAGTTTAAGCCAGTACTGTTTAGTGTAGTTTTGTCCACTATTTCAACCACTTGATTGACTACTAGTTGTAGTTTTGACCACTACTACCAAGTGACTGGGATTCTAGTTTGTAATGAAAAGCGCTGTATAAAAATACTACCACCACCAATCCTGACCTGGCAACTCATGCGCTAATCAAAGCAATTTTAGCCAGTCATCCCCGTTTCCTTCCTGACTCTTGTCGGTGCCCAACTCTTTGTATAGGCAATTTGCTCCCGTTTGCCAATGTGGACTTTTGGATTAGTGGAGAGACACTCAAATGGCACACTCCTCAGACAAACAAGCAACGAGGAGAGGAGGGAAAACAAGAAAGAGGGGGAGAACCAGGAATGAGAGCACTTCCTTCCACAAAGCACACCTCGCCATATGGGGGGTGGGGACTCTAACACAAAGGTGTAAATCTGCCTACCACATGGGAAGACACCAAAGACAGGGAGGGGGTTGTGTCCCCGAAGCTACAGGGTGTCATGGTAGCAGCTCTCAGGGGCAGTACATGAACAATACAAACCTCGTAACCAAATCATAAACATCTGCCACTCAGATTCACTGGACGACTTCCTCAAGCATCCCTTACAGCATCAGAGTTGGTTGATTTGGACAAAAAAAATAAAATAATAATAATCGCCTGAATTGATGCGATAATGATAAGTTTATCATCAATGTGCACCACCGTTGTTTTTAAAATGAGCCTTTAAACTACTACTTTGACAGTTGTACCCATCAATTGTCCCATTAACAATAACCCATATTAGAAAACCCATTTCAATTAAAGTCTAATTTCTGTAGTAGACCTATAGGCTACTCATCGTAATGAGCGAAATCAGCAATATGCCTGCGATAAGTGATCAACATCGATCATTTTCGGTTTACCGCCCAAGCTCTACAACATCACAAGTCACTATTCTATTATAGTAAGGGCACGGTGTGAGGAGAGTATTTTAGGGGCATGATGGTTGGATCTCTCATGAGAATAGGCTGGCCTACTCCATGACTACAGCATTAGAAAGTTCCCCCTCCTGCCTTTGTTTCCCCGTGGTTCCTGCACCTATAGCCCGACCCCCCGGTTCAGAAATAGACCATTGATCTCTAGCCTAGATCTTGAAGGTGCAACTTCTAGTGCCATACACCCCTCTCCTTACCCCTACTGATCCAAAACCGCTGAATGTGAGCATACTGAATGATGATTCAGTGGCCAGGCCAACGCTGATGTAGAGGGGTGAACAGTGAACACACATCCTCATCCACCAACCACAGCTGCGAGCACTGGGCGAAAACGCTCTCCTAACACTAAGCTTAACAGTCCATGGCTGACCTCATCAAAGTAAGCCACAAACAAGAGCATTTTTTTGTTTGTTTCAAGAATAGTTTTCTAACAATATTGGAAAGACTTGTCCATTAAAAACTACGATTATTATTTCTCAAATGTTTTCAAAATCACTTAACTACCATTCACAGCAAGACAATGCATTTAGTGTGCAACACCACCAGCACGTCGTTGCGCTAACAATGGCATGTTACTGGGCAAACAGATTGGGTTAGTCAGTCTGCATGGGACCTGGACTGAACTAGGTATAGCCCCACCATGCCCCTCTTAGATGTGTGATCTCTCCCTGATGCCAGCAGCCATCCCAGGTAATTGACCATTAGGAGCGGAGATGGTAAGGAGACACATTCCTTGATCGCAAAACCCCCAACACCGACCCCATCCCCAATCAACAAAACGACAGCAAGATATTTATTAGAAACAGGGCACTCACATCCCATAATTGGCACCATACTAGGGTGATCAGTTGCTGGGTAGAATTCCATTATGGTTCTAATTAAAAGGCCATTAATGGTGGCCGCACTGACCAGTCTCACTTCCTTGCAAGGTGATTTAATTTCCTGTACAGTATTGTTTTCAGTGCACCTCACTGAGCTCCCCAGCTTGTAAAAGGTTTAAGAACACCAAATCCCCCCTCTGACATATTTTACCCAGGGCGCCTTGCTGTCAGCGCACCAGCTGGCCATCAGTCAGCAAGGCCGTTGGTGGTTGCTCCGTCACTCTCCAAGTTCAATCTGCTCCCCCAGCCGTCAAAGCACTCAGACAAGGTTGTTTCTTTCTTCAACCTCTGGCCCTCTGTTTCACCGTCCCATTGACTTCCACATGTGTCCGGTTTCTTCAAATGCAGTGGGTTTTCTACAACCACTGACCTTGGTCCTGTATGGTCCCACTGGAATAGCCGAGGCATGATGGGAGATTTCATAAATATCTTCAAAGAAAATTTGATTCTCATGAAATCTGTGCTTTTGAATGTTACAATTTCCTCTAAAATAGCCATCCATTCTGCAGCTTCCTTTCTTCTACAGGCAACTTCTTTGAAGGCTAAATTGGCATCAAGGTTAAAGGTATAGTTCACCCAAATTACAAAATGACACATCGGTTTCTTTACACTGACATCAATCCATGCTTTGGTTTTATTTCTCTGGCACAGTTTCCAAATGCTAACATTTTAGCATTTGTCATTGGACCGATATTAGCATTTTTTGCGCACCATGACCGAATCATCCGGAAGTATCTAAAATTGATTGTGAAGCTCAAAGTCCCTTAGATTACTTGAACATGAAAATAACAAGTAAACTAAAGCTAAGCATGGATTGCTGTTATACCCTGTCCATAGACTTCTTACAGGGTAAGGAAACCAATACATAATTCTGTAATTAGGGTGAACTTTCCTAAAGACATATTACATGCAAGGACAACAAAGCTATCAGGAAACGCAGACAATCACCATCGTGTGAAATGGAACAAAGCCGGTGTCGCATCACCTGTTTGTCATCGCTGCCTCCATTCAGGCCTGCTCTCTGGGGGACCCTACCTTAGGATTACCCCCAAACTCCTCTGGACCAGGAAGTATTTCCCACTCACCTTCAACTCCCTGGCCTTTCCTCATTTGGATAAAAGTCAGTCCTCCACCCGCTCTCCTCTTCAGTGACCCAGAAACCGATAAGTGGTCGCGGAGATGAAAATTGGTTAGTAGGCGAACGGAAGTGTCGTCCCCTCCTCGATAGTCACCTTTCATCGAGGATAGTCATGTGTATGGATCCTAGCCCTTCACTGACGAGTTTTGAAATCTGCCACACCCCCTTTGAAATCAGCTTTTGTTTTGTCGTCGGAGAAAAGCATGCACACATTAAAAAAACGATACGCTACTTATTGTTTTATCTATAAAATACCTTGCACAACTAATTCACTTTGTTTTTATCACATTTATTTTGGGATCCACCCCTGTAAAAAGTAATTTGCCTGATGACGCGCAAGTGGCAAAGGAGAGTCCCATTTCATACAAGCTCATTTTCATCCCTCTCCTCGATTACCTTTGACTTTTTTCAGAGAAGACGAAGGAGTTGAGCTGAAAGGCCCCTGCAGTGCAGGCTGGGGAAGATTAATTGGCCTACACTGCATACATATGGGGATTGATTAAAGCAAATTACAAGGTGGTCATGCTCACGATTAGGGCTGGGACTACACCAGTATGGCAAACTTTATTCATGACAAAAAAATAAATCACGAAGCAGATCAAACTCTTTGGTCCTTTAAAAACCTCCTGTATGTAAAATAGTGTGCTTTTGCTTGGGAAATAAATGTGACTCTGGATGACAACATAATGATGTTTGTTTACAACATTATGTCTGTTTTCCTAAAGAAGTGAAATCCGCTTCGTGTTTTGTTTCTTTGCCACGATACTAACGAGTATCGCGATACTGGTATTAATTATCCCAGCCCTACTCATGATAGACCTAGTCGAACAATGCATAAAATAAGAGAAATCTTCAATAGTCTTTTTATACATGCCTTCATAAAAAAGGCTACTCATTATTAAAGCTTCATAAATTAGGCACAAGTTGCTGTGTGAAAACACTTCCAACTGACAACTTGTACACTTCTCATATTTTACAAGTAAAAACAGTCTTTCCAACCATTCTGAATGGAAAAAAGGAGCATGACAAAAGATGACTTAAATTACGGACTGCCAAAAAATACCCAGACTAATCGTTTATAATTCCTATTTTAAAAAGGCAGTGACAGGCCAGTCTTTGAAAAAGTGACCAATTGAAAAAGAATATGATAAACAAGAGGGAAAAACCCTTTTCTGGCCAAAATTCCCAACTGTTAAACTAAAAGAAACATCTTATTTCTTTTTCCTCTGACATTATTATTGAGCCTGCGGTTTGTGGGATTTATAACAATTTGAGTGGAGTTGAGTTCCCAGCCATGTTTAGAGTTTGAGTTAAGCTTCTCACTGCTTGCCAAACTGACAACGGCCACTGAAGGATTCCCCGTTGTCGAAGCAGCGGGTCGGATTTCTGCCCTGCACCCTTGCTGTGCCCACCACATATCAAGTCCCTCAACCCTCTTGATTATTATACATTGCACGCCTTTGGAATCATCTTGTGAAAACCTCGTCTTTGATGGAAACCTGGAGGCCAAAATGGAACCGAAACCATTTTCATATCAACGTTTCTCGTGAGGCTACTCGTTTAGACCCCACTCTCAATTTCCACAAACACTGAATCAGTTTAGTCCAAGACAGTACCCAAGAAAAACAAATTGCCATAAGAGTATGGCAGGAGTGTATTAATCTCACACTAATTAAAATTACTCCTTGTGCTCATATCCCAGTTCAGCCAAGCCATTTGGCTCATTATTGAAAATGAGAAACAATCACTAACAGCAGCAAGTCTTGACACAAATTTTCCTGCTTTAGTTTCTGGAGATGCTGTAAATAAGTAAAAATGTATGGCGATCATGAACAAGAGAGAAAGACCTGGCAACAGACAGCCCTTATAAACCGTGCTTCCATAAAGCACTTCCGCCACCCTCGCTTTCATT
Source organism: Salvelinus sp. IW2-2015 (assembly GCF_002910315.2). Taxonomy (NCBI): domain Eukaryota; kingdom Metazoa; phylum Chordata; class Actinopteri; order Salmoniformes; family Salmonidae; genus Salvelinus; species Salvelinus sp. IW2-2015. Next base: position 30,925,964 of record NC_036840.1, read on the forward strand.
GACAAAACCAGGGGAGAGTTAGCATTTACGGCTCAGTTCCTGTTTTTCAGGCGGCTGCCCCCCTCTCCATCCCCACCTCCTCCTCCCCTTTCCCAATCCTTTCATGCCAGCAAGAACAGCAGCAGCGGCAGGCAGCCTGCAGTTTCACGGCCCGGGACCTTTGTGCTCCACCTATACTAGTAGGTATGATTTCTGCCGAGTCGTAAAACAATTACTGGCAAATTCCTGCAGCTCTTTGATTTCTGGCCAGAGGCTGGAGGGGGCGAAGAGGAGGAGGAAGGGCCATGGGGCGGCTGACGGTACCTCTGCTATACAGTAAGGGGCAGGGGGGCACAAGGAAGTAGCAGCAGAGGGGGCTTTGTCCAGTGCTGGGAACATCAAGGAATACTGGATCTTTGTGACAGTGCAGAGCCTGTGGTCATTAGGAAACAGTAGAATGAACTGAAGGTAACATGAGCAGTTGCTAACCTCGAGCCGTCTTCAAATGCCCAGTACCGTTGACCAACTTCCTGACTCTCCCCGATTAATAAAACACCTTTACTATGAAACAATCTTGGATTGTAAAATGTATACAACCTCTTTAAAAAGTAAAGAGGGGTTCAATGCCAAAAAAGGTAAATTGCCTCAAATCCAAACAGTTGACACTCGAAACCCAAGAAGGACCGATGTCAATTGCCAAACTACAGCTGACAGCACTGTATTCTCTGCGGTTTCTCAACTTCGCCAAAAGCCTGTCTCTCATATCACAACTTTCGTGCCCCCTTAAACTAAATGAACTCAAATCTGTGGAGCCAACATCCAGCTGGCTGGCAGGAGGGAACAATGTATGCCTTTCTGGCATGACTGTGGTCTTGGGGTGACTCTGAGGTAACGATACAGGCAGAGAAGAGGGGGAAACCAAACAGGCTTCTGGCAGGGGAGGGTGTTGCTGACAGACCTCCCAAATCATGAGGGGGAAATCGGGGGAGAGCAATGGTTTACACTCTGCACATCTCCAATAGGAAATAATCAGTCTGAGGCCAAGAATGTCATGTCAAGCCCCAGGGCTGGAAACCCAATTACCTCAGCTGAGATGTGTGTGTAGAAATTGTGTGCAGAGTGTGTGCGTGCACGCAATGTTGGCGTGTGTGTATACAGTGCATTCGGAAAGTATTCAGACCCCTTCCACACATTTTGTTACATTACATCCTTATTCTAAAATTGATTAAATTAAATGTTTTTCAATCTACACACAATACCCCATAATGACAAAGCAAAAAATTAAACAGACATAGCTTATTTACATTTACATTTAAGTCATTTAGCTGACGCTCTTATCCAGAGCGACTTACAATTTGGAAAGTTCATACATATTCATCCTTTACATCATTTACATAAGTACTCAGATTCTTTGCTATAAGATTTAAAATTGAGCTCCTGTGCATCCTGTTTACATTGATTAGCCTTGAGATGTTTCCACAACTTGGAGTCCACCTGTGGTAAATTCCTCTGTGGAGATGGGAGAACCTTCCAGAAGGTCAACCATCCTTGCAGCAGTCCACCAATCAGGCCTTTATGGTAGCGTGGCCAGTCGGAAGCCACTCCTCAGTAAAAGGCACATGACAGCCAGCTTGGAGTTTGCCAAAAGGCACCTAAAGGCCTCTCAGACCATGAGATTCTCTGGTCTGATGAAACCGTCACGCCTGGAGGAAACCTGGCACCAGCCCTACAATGAAGCATGGTGGTGGCAGCATTATGCTGTGGGGATGTTTTTCAGCAGCAGGAACTGGGAGACTAGTCAGTACCGAGGCATTGTACTGAGAGATCGTTGATGAAAACCTGCTCCAGAGTGCTCAGGACCTCAGACTGGGGTGAAGGTTCACCTTCAAAAAGAACAAAGACCCTAAGCACACAACCAAGACAACGCAGGATTGTCTTCTGGACAAGTCTCTGAAGGTCCTCGAGTTGCCCAGCCAGAGCCCAGACTTGAACCCGATCGAACATCTCTGGAGAGACCTGAAAATAGCTGTGCAGCTATCCAACCTGACAGAGCTTGAGAGGATCTGCAAAGAAGAATGTGAGAAACTCCCCAAATATAGGTGTGCCAAGCTTGTAGCGTCATACCCAAGAAGAGTCAAAGCTGTAATCGATGCCAAAGGTGCTTCGACAAAGTACTGAGTAAAGGGTCTGAATACTTATGTAAATTTAAAAAATACTGATATCATGTGTCAATTTCTAAAAACCTGTCTTTGCTTTGTCATTATGGGGTATTGTGTGTAGATGGATTAAAATAGTTTTTTTCCTCATCAATTTTGAAATAAGGCTGTAACATAAAATGTGGAAAAAGTCAAGGGGTCTGAATACTTTGTGTGCGCATGCATCCCATACCTGTATGGGAAAGGCTAGCGTAAAAGACATCCCGCTGCTTGCTTAGTGATTAACACTTCCTACTGATTCAGCTCATACCAGACCCGCAGATAACTAAATATATATATATTTTTTTATCCCCATAAAAATCTGTAGTTTTAAGCTAGAAATCTGTTTTTTTGCATGGCCTGCGTCTCATTCCACTGATGTCGGCTTTCCGCATCTGTGGGGAAAGATGGCAGAGCTACAACGGTGTTTGTCAGACCATGAGACATCTCGAAAAGCGATCTTATCACGAAAACGTCTATTATCACACCTCTATGGAAAGGTGAATCTTACGAACACGTACACTACCGGTCAAAAGTTAAACCCTTGAATGAGTAGGTGTTTCCTTTATTTTTACTATTTTCTACATTGTAGAATAATAGTGAAGATATCAAAACTATGAAATAACACGTATGGAATCATGTAGTAACCAAAAAGTGTTAAATCAAAATATATTTTATATTTGAGATTCTTCAAATAGGCACCCTTTGCCATGATGACAGCTTTGCACACTCTTGGCATCCTCTCAACCAGCTTCACCTGGAATGCTTTTCCAACAGTCTTGAAGGAGTTTCCCAAATGAGTCCCACCAAGCGCAAACCAGATGGGATGGTGTATCGCTGCTGAATGCTGTGGTAACCATGCTGGTTAAATGTGTCTTGAATTCCAAATAAAATCACTGACAGTGTCACCAGTAAAGCACTCCCACACCATACCACCTCCATTGCTTCACGGTGGGAAATACACATGCGGAGATCATCCGTTCACCCACACCGCGTCTCACAAAGACACGGGACCAAAAATCTCCAATTTGGACTCCAAAGCAAAGGATACATTTCCACCGGTCTAATGTCCATTGCTCGTGTTTCTTGGCCTAAGCAAGTCTATTCTTCTTATTGGTGTCCTTTAGTGGTTTCTTAGCAGCAATTCGACCATGAAGGCCTGATTCACACAGTCTCCTCTGAACAGTTGATGTTGAGATGTGTCTGTTACTTGAACTCTGTGAAGCATTTATTTGGGCTGCAATTTGGCAATTTGTGAGGCTGGTAACTAATGAACTTATCCTCTGCACAGAGGTAACTCTGGGTCTTCCAGTCCTGTGGAGGTCCTCATGAAAGCCAGTTTCATCATAGCGCTTGATGGGTTTTGCGACTGCACTTGAAGAAACTTTCAAAGTACTTGACATTTCCCGTATTGATTGACCTAATATCTTAAAGTAACGATGGACTGTCGTTTCTCTTTGCTTATTTGAACTGTTCTTGCCATAATAAGGACTTGGTATTTTACCAAATAGGGCTATCTTCTGTATACCCCTACCTTGTACAACACAACTGATTGCCTCAAAACACACTGTATCGCAGCGCTAGCTGCGCCACCTGAGTCTCTGGGTTCGCGCCCATGCTCTGTCGCAGCCGCCGCGACCGGGAGGTCCATGGGGCGACGCGCAATTGGCCTAGCGTCGTCCGGGTTAGGGAGGTTTGGCCGGTAGGGATATCCTCTGTCTCATCGCGCTCCAGCGACTCCTGTGGCGGGCCGGCGCAGTGCGCGCTAACCAAGGGGCCAGGTGCACGGTGTTCCTCCCACACATTGGTGTGGCTGGCTTCCGGTTGGAGGCGCGCTGTGTTAAAAAGCAGTGCGGCTTGGTTGGGTTGTGCTTCGGAGGACGCATGGCTTCCGACCTTCGTCTCTCCTGAGCCCGTACGGATTTGTAGCGATGAGACAAGATAGTAATTAATAGCGATTGGATACCACGAAAATTGGGAGAAAGATTTTTTTTTTTTTTTATGTTTAAAAAAGAAGCCCTCCTGTTCTCCACTCATTACCTGTATTAACTGCACCTGTTTGAACTGGTTACCTGTATAAAAGACACCTGTCCACACACAGACTCCAACCTCTCCACAATGGCCAAGACCAGAGAGCTGTGTAAGGACATCAGGGATAAAGTTGTAGACCTGCACAAGGCTGGGATGGGCTACAGGACAATAGGCAAGCAGCTTGGTGAGAAGGCAACAACCGTTGGCGCAATTATTAAGAAAATGGAGAAGTTCAAGATGACGGTCAATCACCCTCGGGGTCTGGGGCTCCATGCAGATCTCACCTCGTGGGGCATCACATGATCGATGAGGTGAGAAAGTGAG